>NC_071344.1:5165000-5465000 GCF_027744825.2 Synchiropus splendidus
ACATGGAGAACTGGTTATGCAGCTCTCAGTCAGGCAGACGTACACCTTTTTATGAAATCTGAGTGAATAATATGGTTCTAACATCTCAAATTTCTTCCTGTGAGAATCAATACAGTTTTGTTTGGGGTCTTAGAGTTGGAGAGTTAAACTTGTTTTAGTCCTGCCTGAGTAGATTCATATCGTGAGGACAATAACACACAAACCCTCTCACGACTCTATTTGAGGCCCTGGAGGCCTTCTAAAAGTGGATGGCGGAAGATCAGGGGATCAGGTGGGTTTCGTCCGCCCACACGGGCACTTCAGGTCCCGACAAGCGTGTTTGTTTCTTAATGTTCCCAAATCGAAAACACTGGAATAACAAGTCATCTGTGACGGCAGCGGTGGAAACAAACTCCATCCCCTCTGCTGTTGACCTGAAGCGATCACTCAGCAGCTCCTCAGCACTGCACCTCATAATAGTGAGTCCACTCACACCGCGGTGAGTGTAAAGACCTGCCTCATTCAAAAATTTTTAACACCTCAGTTAATAGTCCTCCGAGTTGCTGTTGAAATACTTTTTTTCAGCAGATTCTTAATGGTAAGAATATGAAGTCTAGTCATCTACACTGTCAAATATGCTGAACATAATCAGCTCGATGCCATTTTGAACACAAAAAAACTCAAAACCATGGAGGAATGCTTCTTGGTCTCAGATGTACTGGCCTTGATGCTATGGTGGATTTGTGTTGCACTGAATTTGCTATTTGCACATCAAGAGTCTCAAACTAATGTAAACAAATGTCTTTTTTCTACACAGAAAATGTGATGTCAAGAAAGGTAATTGGAAATTTAAGGATTTAAAAAAAACAAAATTAAAATGCTGTTGAATTATTTTCAGCAGTGAGGGGATCCATTTTATTCAGATGAGTGTATTTTACTGACTCATGTTTTTTGAATGCATAGTCTCTCTTCAACATGGTGCGCTGAGTGAAGTGCTCCCTCACAGCAAGTTAGTCGGCTGCATCCCCGCGGCGCGTCAATGCAGGACATCAGAGAGAGAGGCGTAATCTCACGAAAGCTGCCTGCAGATTACGCGCTTAGGCCTGTCGCTGAAATTTCCCGGACACAGTAGACGATTACATGCGAGGACGTGACTCACGGCTGAGGCTGGCGGATGTTCAAAACAAACCAGGTGTGATGGATTTAGAATGAGTTGAAACTCCTGATCTGGCGCGGCTGGTCACTCGCTCTCCCTTGCCATGATGCCGTGTCTCGAGGAAACGGCGTCCTGTCGGAGCGTCCCGGGCAGGGAGTCTGGGGGAGGGGTGGGGGGGTTGGACGGTGGCTGCAGGTCGCTGCTGGTCCTCCTCGCCTGCAGGGGGCTGCACTTGTGTGGCAGCTGCCTCCTCATGCTCCTCTTCTTGGGCCTCCGTGGTCGCCGCCTCCTCTCCTCGCTGGCCCGGGGCTGCATGCGGTCGCTCAACGTGTCGGAGGACTCGTCGATGTAGGCCAGGTTCTCCCCAAAGAAAGCCAGCAGCTGACAGTCTGAGGAGGGGGGTGTCCTGGGGGGTTGATAGGGAGGCAGATCCACCTGAAAAGCGTACGGAGGGAGTGACGGAGAAGACCTCTGAAGAAACTCAGAGTTAAAGTTTTCAGAAACCCCATTCTCTTGCGATGCAAGTTTGTCTTGAGTCTGAACCAAAGTTCTTTCTCCTCTGTCCTCCGTTGTGCTCTGGAACCTGAGGGGGGCCGAGAAGGACGAGGAGACGGAGGACGCGTCGGACCTGTAGTCGAAAGGAGACTCTGATCCAGAGAGGGAGTCTCCCCGCAGGGCCACACACGCCGACTGCAGCTCTGACAGAGAACGGGCCTCGGGCAGGGAGAAGGAGCGGGACAGCAGTTGAGGAAAGGCCCGGCTCTCTGGAGGCAACTCTGCCTCAGCATCAGCCTTCCGTTGGGGCCCCACTCTCAGGTCAGTCTCGGCCCCGACTCCTCCACCACTGCCCCTGGGCTGAAGCCTGGGCCGCGCCCCTCTCTCCAGGGAGGACTGGGCCTCCAGCTGGCTCATGGAGCTAGAAAGTCCCACCCAGCGGTGGGGCAGGTGGCCATTCTCCCCTGCCCTCCCCCAGTATCCCAGCGTGCCCTGGGCCCCACGGCGGATCCGTCGGCGCTCGCTGCGTTTCCAGCGCCGGCGCTGCAACAGGAAGGGGTCGTTGAATTCCAAAGGGTTGGGGATTCTGAAGTCCATGGACATGTTCTGGATGTTCTGGGTCCAGTCAGTGGCATGAGCTCTCAACTCCTCCATCTGAGGAAGTGGAACCAGAACCAGAAGAATCGGTCACAGTAGGACACCTTCTTACTCACAGAATCATACAGCGCTATACATATTGGACAATGCTGTCACAGGTAAGAAGCGTCTCACACACTCTTCATGCAGCAGGGTTTGGGCCGGTTCACGACCCAGTTCTGGGTCAGATGAAAGTGTGAGCATTACAGTTGGGCTGGGTCTTTCTCCTATTTCTGCAACAGTCTGAATCCTCAAACGCTACAGAACCACACGTGGTTGTGGCGCCATCTACCTGTTAAAAAGGACGGTGCGGTAGCCCTGACTCCTCCACTCACCTCAGCTCGAGTCTTTTTGGACAGAACTTTCAGCCAGTTGCTGATCATGGTGAGGATCGAGGCGAAGTAGGCCAGTCCGAAGACGATCCAGAGCCAGACCAGAGGTTTAAACATCCACTTGGTCACACGTCCGTTACCTGCACCCACGAGCAGAGCCCAGCTTCACTCGCAGAGCAAGGTCACTGAAGGACAGCGCCCATGCACTGTATATGCCTGTGTTGAGTCACTGTCCATTCATTCAACACTCTGTGTTCCGCTGCTCTCTTTGTGTATCTCACGTGTGTTGGTCTGTATCCATGTGTCCCTCACTCATGTCAGTGTGTGAATCTTCTGCACGTGTACTCACCGGGCACGAAGTCACCGAACCCCACGGTGGTCAGCGTGACCACCACAAAGTAGAGCGACTCCACAAACGCCCAGTCCTCCATCTTCTGGAAGACCACAGTGGGGGTGGCCAGGAAGATGAGGCAGCCCACCAGGATGGAGAGGACAGCAGAGATGACTCGCACCGTGGTCGGACGCACTTTCTGCTTCTATGGACGAAAGTCATGTCTTTACACGTGTGTGTTTTGGTTCCGTGTCGACAGAGTGAGCCGCAGCTTTGTTCAGCTACCAGAATGAAAGAGGAGAAGAAAGTAGGAACAAAGCGTGTGCCTCTTCTGGGCAGGTTCTGCTCTCAAGATTTGATCGATTTCAGAGCTCCAACATTATTATCGTCGTATTAAGAAGCTAACCCTGGCCAGATCAAGATGGCATATTGTGCTCTTCATTAGCTTCTGCAGTTAAGTTGAAGCAGGTCACCAGCTGAGTGAGATGAGTCCACAGGATCAGGAGACCATTCTCACCAGGAACAGGGTCTCGATCTTGGCCACAGCTCTCCGCAGCACTGTTCCCATGTGGTCGCTGACTCCCGCCAGCAGAATTCCAAACATGGGGATTCCGACCAGAGCGTAGACCACACAGAAGAACTGGCCGTATGCCGTCTGAGGGGACTGGTTCCCAAAACCTGAGGGACAGGATGAGACAATGAATGAGCTGCAGTGGCGTCTGATCACAATATGAGTAAGGCACCAGCTCAACTAAAGTCAGAAATCAGACTCATCTGTGTCAAGACCCACAGCAATATACATTTTTATCTCCAAGCCAGTCCACACCAGAGGTATTGTTTTACGTGACCTGGGGGTGTGTGTGAGCACTTGGTTGCACGAAAAAATGGGTTCGCGCTCGCTGAAGAGCACAAATGTGACCAGTCAAACACCTTTGACTTCTGATATTTGGAAGTCAAGTTGACAAGACCAGAGTCAGATGGTTTGGACAAATGGAAGTGGATGAAGAAGAGGAAGAGCAGCACCAGGAAGATGCTCAGTCCAGCTTTTATGATACACGTAATCTATGGTTCCCTTCTGTTAGTCTCTAAAGGCACCATGTGACCGGAATACCCCACAGTCCTGTGATCTTCGGGTGGGACATCATGTCGGAACAGTGGGCTCATTGTGCCCCTCTGGTTCTCACTACACAAACAGATATCTGGACTGAGAACTGCACTGACAGTGGTTGGGTTCCATGTTCCAAAAAACACAGAGAAAGTGTTGGAAGCTCCAGGGATCATTCACTTGGTCCTGGTTGGAATCCACACTCGCACGGACACACAACCACCCACCCACACCCACACACAGCCACACGCAGCCACACACAGCCTTTGACAGAGGTTCGATGGTGAGTTCTAGAAGTTTGAAATCCCAAAGATGCTTCACCACCGAGTGTACGATTATGCTGTTATTGGTGGGAATAAGCCGAATGCTTTTGTCATTTGAATAAAGTTTTAGACAAACAGAAAGAAAAGTGCCGCCACTGACTGCGTTGTGTGACATTAAAACGGGGTGAGCACACAAGATTTAAGAATGAATGAACAGGTCATGTGACTAAATCACGCCAGACAGCGCCCCCTGGCGTGAAAGTTGTGGTTTTATCCCAAAGGATAAAACCACGAGTCCCAGTAAAGGAGTTTGACCACTCCGTGTCTCCACGTACCAATGGTCGTGATGATGGTTCCACAGAAGAAGAATCCAGAGGGAATGTCCCAGCGGGTGGTGAAGTTAGGAGGAAGGTTTGCCACGTCCAGACCAGACTCCACAGCAGAGACGATCTTCTGTCAGGAGGGAGGATTTGGATGTCAGAGGCTGAAGAAATGTGGTGTTCAGTGACTTGATTTGAAGTCAAAAATGTCAGGAAGCTTGTAGAAACTAATGAAGGCTACAGTCTGTTGACCTCCACAATATATGATGTGACCTAATGTCGCAAAAACAAAATGGGAGTCAATGCCAACTTTATTACATAAACAGTATTTTTTCTGTTTTCTCCTGGGAAAGGAAAGCTCATTAATTGTTGGAGTGATTTTGTTTTTATCAGGCTCTCAGTGGCCGTGGGACTAAAGGAAGTCATCGTCTATTCCTGGGAGGAGGAGCAGCTAAGACTCCAAGAATATACAGCTGAAGCACAGTTGGACTTGCTACTGAGGTTAGAGCAACAACAGTATCTTTTAACATTTCAACACATGACGCAACTTTAAAGCGAAATTTGCTGTCTTTATTGTAGAGTGTGCACACAGCACACAGAAAATAAATTTAAACCCATAATTTTAAATTCAGTATTTTTAGGAAAATAATATAAAATATCTAAAATGTGTAAATGAAATAAATTGTAAATTGTAATGATAAAAAATGATGAACTGATGAACTGTAAAATCTTTAACAGTTCAATGGGATTAAATAAGTTATATATACATAATATTTACGATATTCATTTGAAATAACAAAGATAAATGGATTATACCAGCAGAAAAACAGTACTACACAGCTGCCTACCTCCACCAGCCTATCGAACTCCTCGTCCGTCACACAGGAGTGGTTGTGTAGGAAGATGTTGCGGGTGGACCGCAGATGGTTAAAGCGTTTATGCTCCTCTGAGATCTCCAGGGTGTGGAAAACCAGCGCTCCCATCACCAGGTAGAGGACGACCCCCAGCAGCAGGGCCAGCAGGGTAGTCCACTGCATCCTCGGCCCCTTGCTGAGCCCCCTCCAGGGGTCGAGGTCAGAGCTCACAGGCGCTCAGGATACACCGGCTTCTTCAGCAGAGCGTAAACAGGAAGTTCCTCTTCCAGAGTTTCTGAGAGTGAGGCACAACATGTAAACAGATGACAGCAGAAGAGCGGCGCTTGCACTCACACCTGTGCATCAAAGTGACAGGGTATGACCTCCACAGATGGAAGTGCTTTTAGGATAAAAATGTTGACTAATAAACTTAAAGCGTACAAGCTTACCTGATGGAGCTGAGGTCAAAGTTCACCCCATGTTAAGATCCACAGCAGACCAGGTGAAGGAGAAGACTCAGCTGTCAGTCAACAACATGGATCCAGTCGGAGTCCAGCTGTGAACATGTGACACGAGTAGATTAAAACCTTCCTGTCCAGACTGAAGCCGCTAAAAAGGACTTCATAAGGACCCACGCTGCCAAAAATTCACTCAAACTTCCAGTTATCCTTTGATCTGTGTTCACTGTTTCATGAAGGAGAAGCAGCGACCTGAGCTGGGTCACTCACCGTCTGTGGAGTCCTGACAAGGCTCTGATGTTCTCCAGGCGACTGTGTGGACGCTTGCATGTGTGCGTGTGCGTTGCTCGGCTTCAAGGCTGACGTTATTAGTTATCATTGTCTAAACCTGCGCTGGCATATTTTGATATTTTCCAAAGATACGACCCAAGACATTCAGGGATCTAATCTGAAGTCAAACAGAGAAGCAGGAGGGTTCAAGATTAACTATGTTTGGAGGGAAGTCAGACCGTCAAGAGGAGTTGTTGGCAACTAGGAGGCCAAACAAAAACAGCCTCAGATCCATCACAATGGATGAAATAAGACTCAGTCTCCAGCTCACATCACCAGCAATGACATTCTTGACAACTCACTTGTTTTCGGTAAATATGTATTTTTGTATCTTCAAACAATTGAGTAACAACATTTTGTTTTAGTTGAGTCCCATGGAGTTTTTGTATCATGATTGTTTGATCAAGAGCACAAATCTGTTTAGTATTTATACTTTCATTTCTTTGTTTTGGAACAAGTCTAAATTTTCGTCAGCCGCATTCCAGGAAGAACGGTCTTGTTCTTGGATCTATACAAAACATAGACTCTGAATATTCCAGCTATTCTATTTGCCTCACTAACTTCAGTGCACTGCTGCGAGCCAATCCCCAAAAAAATCACCAGTAAATATAGACTGTTTGAAGACAATAATTCATATCAATCCGTTACATCAACAGCGGAAATGTTTCCTTTTTCCTTTTCCTTTTTTAATGGTGTCATACACAAGGTAAAATAAGAAGAGGAGGATGATGCGTGACGTCATGAGGACACTAAGAGGATACATGTGACTAGGCAGGGTGCTTGCTGTGGTCAGGGGAAGTGACCAAAGAACAAGTCCATTGGACAATAACACAGTTATCCATGCTATTTTTTTCCCCGCTCAGTAAACATGGTGCCCTTTGGCTCAGCTCCTATATGCTTCATCTTGCACGTGTTCTTGCCTCACAGCATAAACATTGCAACAGAAAGAAATCTCCAACAGCTTTTAGCTTCGAAAGGGGGCGCTAACATGTGCTTCCTTCTCCACAAGTGTTAGCACATGGCTTGGTATTACGCATCAACTCTACAGCCTTATCTAAAAAGGCATTTAACTTTTATTATGATTAATAAATTAATTAAAAATAAAGAGCCGCTGTGTGAACGTGACAGTTGGAAGCACGCTCAAACAAAAGACCTTCAGATGACTGAGCCCATCTGCGGTGGAGGACAAACATTTAGAGAGTTTGGAGACAAAGCTCCTTCAGATGTCAGATGCCTTTGAAATATGAGCTGACGTCACCCGCAGGTCACAGGTTACAACTCCTCTCTTACGCTCCTCTGGTTTCAGGCTCTAATACTGTGCTTTTAGAATATAGATGATGATGATGATTGTGCTGGGAGTAGTGAAGAAGCTTCCAGTAAAAAAAAAAAAATCACACTGAATAAAAGCTATTTTAAACTTTGAAGAATCTCTTGAAGGAAGCAACAGAAAGTGAATGAAGAACTTACCGAGGGCTCAGGGACAAGTCAGAATCCCAGCAGTGTCATTTGAAGGTTCTCTCCTCTTCGCGAAGAGTGTGTGTGTGTTTTCTCCTTGGAAGGTGTTTCCCCATTCTCGTGATCCTACATCACTGTCCGAGGGGCTTGTAGGAGGAGAAGAAAGGGATGTGGCAGCAGACTGTTTCTGTGAGCGTGATGAAGTGGCGTCACTGTGGAGGAAGAGCAGAGGGCCCGGAGTTTCCTACACATGATGGAGGAGGAGGAGAAGGAGGGGGGAGCTGGGCTCAGATCACTAAATCCTGGCCTTTATAACGTCCAGGATTTTTTTTGGAAGGCGAATGAAGACATGCATTTCCTCGATGCTACGGCTCTCGATCTTGAGGAGGAACTGAGTGGAGAAATGAAGTCTCACTGTGACGTGGAGGAAAGAGGGAGCGGGACTTTAATTGCGGAAATAGTTAAGTGATCAAAGTGAGATATTGAACTTGAACACTGGAGGCATTCTCCGGGACGTAAGTGAATCCTAGGAAAAAAGAGAAAAAAGTACATGTGAACGTGACATGCGGCAAGTAACACTTGAGATGATACCACACTGTGGATATGAGACTTCTGTTTGGAGTCGAACTCCAGTCATTTAATGGTTTGCGTTCGTCAAAACTCAATTCTGAAATAAAGCGCACAAAAAAAGAAACTCTCCTCCACAGTCATGTTGTGAGCAAACACAATTAATGTGGTAGATTTGCCTTTCGATAGGCTCGTTTGCAGCATGTCAACAATTACTCTGGAATCTTCCAGAAACAGACAAAAACAGTGATGAAGGGACTCAGATGAATGGTGGCATAACTTAGTGCTCCAAGGAAGAAAAGAACTTGAGGCAGAGATGGTGGCGAAGGAGTGACTGAACAAAGATCCATTATGCTGAAATTCACTCACTTCTCAAATGCTGAAAACAGCAACTGATATCGTGTTTGGATTTCCACTTTCATTGTGGAAGTTAATAAGTTATGCTTTGACACACCTGGTTCAGGTGAGAGGTAATTCAGCCCCTTATAATACTTAAAACTGTTAACATGTTCCTATTTGGTTTTCACAATAATACTTTTCAGTTTTACTGAACAACATTCCCATCAATATTTTGTCAGTTTTCTGTGACCAGGGAAGGCGGACGGTGGACATGTCAGGCAAAGACTGTCAGCGGTGAAGATACTAGGGAAGAGAGGAGTGACTGGGAGAATGATCCAGACGGATCCAGAACCAGAAGATGGTGGGTCAGTGCGAGTGCTGTGTTGCAGCATTATCATGTAATGTGGAAGTCTTCATCCCACTCCACCCATGAGTAATACCATACCAACCTACTACTTCCTACAGAACTGGAGATCTTGAGAGCTGAATTGCTGTAGAACGTCTGGTTGTTACTGAAAAAGAGCAAGCAAACAGGTGGATCAAACGACAAATAAGCTAAGCTAAAAATAATGTTTCACTGAATCAGATAATGTTGCTTTAACACATCAGTTTCTGCATAAAACCTCATACTTAATACCAACTTTACTTTGGACATTATGATACCTCAATGAAATGCAGCACTCACCTCAGGGTCTGACTTGCCGAAGTGGTCACAATGAAGAGGCGGACAAGTGAGTTATAATGAAGCTTTTTTATTGTTGCAGTGAAAACAGAAACATTTACAGAAATGGCATCCTACAGAAGGCAACAGAGATGAGTCCAGGACACAAGCGATCCCAGAGATACAAAGGCAGCTGTGTGTGTGTGTGTGTGTCTAAAGCAACGACGGAGTTCAGATCAGCGCAGGTTCTAACAGAGGCGAGTCCATAAATGACAAGATAAAATGTAAAAAATAAAATAGTTCACTCCACGAATAGCTTTTTAAATAATTTAAGGTTGTTGAAGAGTCAGTACTTTCTACGCGAATCAGAAATAAAAAATACTCTTTGAGTGTGAGTGTAGAAGAACTGATTGATATTTAAGGAAGTGTTTGCTGTCTAAGACAGAGAAGTAAAGCAGCAGCAGCAGGAGGTCACAGTAAGCATCACCATACATGGAGCGGAAAGCAGTAGGTTAGACTGAGTCATACATACTCTCCCTTTTCTCTGCTACACACACTTGCCATGACACCAAGATCAACACACACGCGGCACTCCAATATGCAACTAACCTTTCACACGAAGGCTCACACTTTTTCATAAACACGTCCCAAGTGGGCATAAATAAGTCACATCAGGGTCCAAACAGAGAACATGTTGTTTACTGAAACCAGCTTGGTCATCGGAGCTCAAAAAGTGTCGACCATGAAAAGATTTGCGGAATCAGGAAGAAACGATTCATAGTCTGCGAGCTTAACATCAACACACGCTTTGGAAAAAGTGTCAGTTGAGTTCACAGCACTTAATAACACCTCAGAGACTTGGGTCGTGAGGAGAACCTGCCGGCACTGCTCAGCTGCAGGTGCGTGTGTTTAGTCAGTGCAGGGTGGGTTACCTGCTTCAACAGGACATTCTGCCGCTGCCGACCTGTCCATCATTCATCTAGAGGATCTTCATAGCAGCTGTGTTGAGACCTTAGCAACAGAAAGAATCAGAACCCCAAGTGAGTTTTCAAAACATTTTCCAGTCATTCACTGTAAAGATGTTAAATGGTATCGCCTCAAATGTCATCATGTCTGGCATCTTAAGAAGCTCATCTCTTATTTTCCCTCACTGACAAGCCTTGAAACTGACCATCCTCCCCCTAACCCTGGGAACACAGGCCTGGATCCGCAGTGGTCCAGCTGTTACCAAGCATTGATTCCTCCTCCACAGTTTGTCTTTCATTTTGGACACGTATTGAGTCCATTGATGCACCTAGATGCTCACAAGGGTTCAACAATATATGTTCAATGTATATTAAGCATATATTGAATATTTATTTATTTTACTCTCACTTGTCCATTGACATGACTGTATGTCTCCTTATGTTTTTTCAGTCGCTTCTGATATCCAAGTCTTTCAGTCCTCTAGAGTAGTCTCGAAGTTTTGTGTCAGATTTATTTATTTTTCATTTCCTGAGTCAAACACTCATCCACATAAGGGCTGTGAGCCTGTGCAGGTTTCTGTACCAACCAAACATGGAGCAACAGACTGACGGACAACCGTCTTCAGACACATGACTGGTTCAACTGTCGATGACTGATGGGTTGGAACAAAAAAAAAAGCACACCCATGTGACCCTGTTGGGATTCAGTTAGAGACCTTTGATTTAGAGAATTGTGGCAATAATAAAACTTGCCTGATGACGACTGATGCTCACATGGTCAATATAAGCACTTCAAACAATTCCACTTTGTTTGTAGCCGTGTTGTGCGTACTTGGCCTGAAGCTATAGATTATATTTCAACTGACAGGCAGAGAATCTAAAAGATGGCTGAAGCACATTTTCATACAGTGCTGTGACCAACAATCTACTTTTATGCAAAATAAATAAATGAATAAAATGGTCCCCAACAAGCTGCTACATCCAGATTCAAGTCATAAACACGTCATTCCTATAGTGTGAAACCTTCCACAGTGTTGATTTTGAAAAGCAAACCCTTTCAATCGGCACTTGAGTGAACAGGCGGAACGCCAACATTCATTCAGTCACATTACTTGGGTCCATCACTGGCACTGCAGGCGAAGCTCAACACAGATATTTATTTGTCTGCAGCATTGATTCCCTGTTGAACACAAACTTCGAAGTAAAACTTCTTCTCACTTTTGGAGAGAAGTCAAATAAAGACAGGGAACTGAAGATATAAGTGTTTTGGAGCCATCATAAGCAAGAAACCGGAGACTGAGAATAAAAAAAATCTGTTTACTGATGAAGACTATGCTCAGAAAAGAAGTAAACCTTGTCCAAACATCCACTCATAATCCTGCCAGGGGTGGTGTGTCGAATTAAAGAGAACAACCGAGTCATCCTGGAAACGGACTGGAGGCACTGAGGCCTGCGTGAACGATTGAATGACCTCACTGATGACGTGAACAGATCAATTTGACCTCAGATGTAACTGAACAAACACGCCTGACCTCGAGTCAGTCAGTCTCCTCTTCGTGCAGCGCTGTCTTTTGAGGAGCAGGTACCACAGCTGTCCCCAGTAAACCCCTCCTCACGATGTAGGGGCAGGATGGTCCACTTGGGATGTCTGCGAAACCTGAAGACAAGGACAGTATTATGTGAGGACCACCAGCAGCAGCTGCAGAGTTGTATTTCAAGAAGGTACAGTCACACACATCTGGAAAACCCCAGAAGAGATGGATCACTCTCACTGAAGCATGTCAGATGGCACAGGAAGCACACAGAAACACTCATGCACGTGCAAGATTTACCAAACGACATCCTCTAAATGCTAAAGCTGTTGAAATAAGGTGAGAACTGAGACGGAAGCTGGTAGATTTACCTTTCATGACGACCTCAGGCAGACCGTACGGCTCATATTCAGTGTCGTCAAAGGCTGCCGACAGCTGCGTCCTGTTTCGTCTTATCCTTTCAGCAAGTCTCACCGGGTCTGCTGGGATCGGGAAAGACCCGGAAAACAACATTTTATCTTCTGCACCCTCCACAGAGGGTGGGACTGGGGAGACAGCTGGGGACTCCACTGAATCTTCATCCACTTCCACAGTCTGAGTATGCACTGAGTGGAGCTCCAGAGCAGGTTCCTCTGTTTGACTGCAGACATCTCTCATGACAACCCTGTTGTCTCCATCTGACTTATTGCTGGGTTTCCCACCACAGCTTGTGTATGATTCTGCCTCCAAGTGTTCCATGTGACACTCGGCTGCTCTCGCTGCTACCTGACATCGACAGTTGACATTTTTGGGGTCAACTTTGATGATAAGTGGGAGACTTATTCTCTCTGAGGACATTTCTAATGGGTCAATGTGTTGCTTCTCATCTGGCAGCATTGGACCAACACCTGATGGTTGCAGGATATTTGATTCTTGGTTTTCTTTTTCAGATTCCTGAATGGAAGAAATGGAAAAAAAATTAGAAATTTGGTAAGGTCTAGATATTTTGGACTGAGTGAATTTGAAGGTTCCTCTTTTGAGTCAAAAAAATTCCAACAACTTCATCACAAAAATGTAATTTCTGGAAAAACTTTATTCACTCACTTATCTGAAAATTTTTACACGTTGCATGAAAAGAACAGCTCGAATTGAGATTTGTTATGAAATGTTTTATTATTTTGTGATTTTAATATACATTTTATACATAAAACCCAGCACTGTGTTTTGAAGTCAGGAGAGACCCGCAGGCCTGCAGCAAAAACATTTTTAGTTGTTTTATCTGATGGTCAACTAAACTAAGAGGGTATTCATAAAATATTAGATTTATTCGAAGCTCCAACTGCAAATTAAAAGAAAAATAGTTACCTTATCTTCATCAGTCATGTCACGGAGGATTTTCTCAGCTGAAGTTTTTGGTTGATAAATGTCAGATAGGGTGCTCTGCTGCACACTAGTGGGGAAAAGGCAAACTGTCATTCATTGAAAAAGAGTTAATAAAATTGTAAACAAATGCAGAGCTCAAGTTACCGTGACAAAAGTTTGCGACCCTGAAGTTTATTAGAGGAGCAGGAGAGTAGCAATTCGTCTTCTCTGATAATAGTCAGGTGACCTGGAGGATCCTCCAGAGGCCCAAGAGGATCTGGACGACCGTGGACTTGGATGTGGGTCTGTTCCTCATTTCCATTATTTGTGTGGAGCAGCAGTGGTGGGGCGGTTTGAGAGGCTAATCTCCAGACCAACAGCTCAGCTGCCTGCTGCTCTGCATCTTTACTGACAGCTGCAAGTTTATTTTGTAGTGCCACCACCTGGACAGACAGAGACACAAACAAAACCTTAGAAACTACAAAGGATACTTTTGACAAAGTTCAAAGCATCCAACAGACTTAAGGCCAACGTAGTTGTTAATGTTAATAAACACTAAGACAAAGACATTGCTACTATAAGAGTTACATCAACAGTGGAAATGTTGAATTATAAAAACAATCCACTTAACACTGTTTATATAGCATATATTTAATTCTCATATAACAGCAGGGCGCAAAGCACAAGCCTGATAGTTGTCATTTTCTCACTAAAATCGTTATCATTTTATCAAATAAGCAGAAATAAATTTTGACCCAATGAACAGTCACTACCTGCAGCTGCAGCTGAGATATCAAGTTTGGTTCTTCAACAACTACTCCAGCTACAGCCTGTGGATCCTGCTGGAGTGAGGTATTCTCAGTGACATTATCACGCACTCTTCCTTTGTTTGACAGGATCACATTAATGTTTTGGTCTTGTTCCGATGAGTTTTTGGTATCCAGGGTCTTCAAACTGGCGAGTGCATGTTTCAAGTGGTGATTCTCCTCTAGCCGACTGGTGAGTTGTTGGTCTAGACATGCTGCTGCTGCTGTTGCCGCTTTACCGGCATTAACCTCTTGTCTCACAGAAATATTTCCAAAAGGTTCAAGAGAGACTTGCAGCCGTGCCTCACCTGCACTGGTCATAGATACCTGTGGTTCCAGATCAAAGATTTGACCCGCTTTCTGACCTGCTTTGTTTTCTGAGGTACTTGCAACATTTGTGTTCAGGGCAGCATCTTTTTCTCCATTTGGTTGTTGTTCTAAGGATTCTGCTAACTTAACCTCAGAACTTCCTTCATCTGTCTTCTCTTTTTCTGTCTTCTCACTAAGTTCAGACTCCAGAGCATTAAGCCTTTTCCTACAGATCTGTAGTTCCTCTCCTTGGCTTTGGAGGGCGCTGTCTTTCACCTGAAGTTCAGCTAAGAGTCCAGTTATGTGTTGGCTCTGATTTTCAAACGCAGCAGTCAGCTGTTGGGTCTGACTTGTTACCTGACAGGAAATAAAAGACAAGCAGTGGTTACATTGTGAACACAAATTACCGGTTTTCACATTCAAGTTAGTTAGCTAAGAAGATATGTCTTTACCTGATTTTGCAGGGCTTTTAATTTGGCTTGGTACTTCTTTGCTCGCTCAGATTCACGGTTATATTCTTTTCGCAGCTGCTCCATCTCATCAAAGATGTCAGAGGAAGCAGAATCACATGTCTGCAAGTCTGACGGAGACTGTGTGCCATCGGATGATGCACTTTCACAGTAGCCTGAAGCATCTTCAGCCTCTGTTTCACCAGAGGACTCAAGCAAGGCTTCAGAACTGATCATTTTTTTCTGGATGAGACCTTCTGTTGTCTGGGAAACCAGTGAGTTTCGCAGATTAGCAGAGTTGCAGAAGACCCGGTGTTGTTCAGGTGATGGGAGGAGCTTGTTGTCAAAGTCCATGCAGTTGAGCTCATCACTGTGGAGCGTCAAGTAAGTCAGTGGGCCAGCGACTTTCTCCTTTTTCACGGTTACATCGCTCTGGCTGCTCTTCAGTCGCTCAAGCTCGGCCTGAAGTTCTGCCAGTTTCAAGTTTAGTTCACTCCCTTTCTCTTCATCTGTGTCTTTAGTTCGGCTGCGCTCCTGTTCTTCTCTCTCTTTTAGTTCTCGTTCTAATGCGAGCTGGACCTTCACCTCTGACAGCTGCTTCTTCAGCTGGATATTTAGTTGTACGATTTCACACTCCCGGTCTTCTTGTGCTTTTTTGGCGTTCTCTCCTGTTGGTTCCTTCTCATTATTCTCCTGCTCCACCACCATTCTCTTCATCTCTATTTCTAGATCAGTTACAGTCTTCTTCAACTTTTCTGTCTCTGCTCTCTCTCTCTCCAGCAGTGTCTTTAACTCCCTCTCCTGTTCCTCTTTCTCTACAGCACGGCTGGTGTTCTTTCGGCTGAGTTGTTTCAGTCTGGTTCTGGCTTCTGTTTCAGCCCGCCGTTGGGCTTCCAGATCTTCCAATCTCTTCTGGAGTTCTTCTCGCATGTCCTGGAGCTCAGAGCGCAACATTGCATTTTCCTTTTGGAGGCTGTCTGAGGACACTGCATCTGTTTCAGGTGGCATTTTTCCTTCTACCTCACAGCGTGATGCAGGAAAAGTCTCAGAAGATTTGGAATTACCTGGCTCACACGGCATCTTCCTTTCAGACATTTCACAATTTGCTTGATCCCTTTGACTTCTGAGTTGCTCAAAATGATTTCCTTTCTCAACATGTCGAAACTCTAAATTTGAGGAATTGTGTGAAATGTGTTCTGAGTCTATTCCTTCTCCTGGCTCTCTGTCAAAGGGATATGAAGTTGTAATTTCACTCTTCTGGTTCGCCAAATCCTCATCTTCTTTTTGCTTAGCTCGATTAGCGACATTCCTCTTAGCTTTGGGCTGAGGTTGATGAGAGGAGGGAGCTGGGAGTGAGAAGCTCTGTCCCGCTGAAGGATATATAACTTGCTGCTGGTTTGTAGAAAGTGCTTTTTCTTCTGTTAAAAAAAAGAACAGACCAGAATATTACAACTATACCAATACAATACCCATACAGTATGACAACAGGAGCCAGTGAAACTATACGTAAACATTGCACTGCAATTTCACCACCCTGTTTTTTTAGGAATTAAGAAAGTAAAATCTTCACCGGCAAATCAAATCTGAGAAAGAAATGAATGACAAAACAAAGGCACAACAAAATTGCTCAATTGAGAAAACAAGCAGATTATAACACTGATAAGACGTGCTGAAAGGTAGAATCAACTCCCACACTTACAGAAATCTCAGTTAAGTCCAGGTGAACATGTTAAACAAACCTTGGTCAGTAACTGCACTAAATGGATGATATAAGTGTAAGTAAAAAACAAATGACTTAAATTTGCACATGATCACAACCATTAAGGTTAAAGGCGCCTTTAAATACATTTGTACGTGTGTTTTATCTGACACCTTGCAGTTCTTTGAGTTGACGCAGTACATCTGCTCGCTGCTCAGTCAAACTCCTCCCCTCCTCTTCCAGAGACAGAATTTTCTTCCTGCTCTGCTCCAGACTCAGCGCCACACCCTCGGCCTCTCGCTGTGTTTCCTAACACACAGAGAAGGAAGAAAGTGGGATTTCAGAGCAGTGGCATGGAATACACAACAAAGAGTGAATTCCTACAAATCCATTTATTAAGAAAGGAACACCATTAAATGGCAGTGGCACATATATTATTAAAAACGTTCTGAGGGATAGGCCAGTCATGTGTGAGACCACCTCTCCATATGATAAATACTGTACTGTACGAGCCCAGCCCATTTACACCAGATGCCCTAAGCAGCATCATTTATTGATCAGAAAAATCTCGGACAGACAGTGCATGTTTAAAAATGTATAAACTTCCTTTTAAAACCATAGAACGCCTGACTGACACACCAGAAACGCATCACCTGATTGGTGCTGATGTGCCCAGTATAGACTTAAGCATGGGCACTAACCGTCAGTTTGGCCTGAGTCTGGGTTAATGATTTCTGGCTCTCCTGCAGCTGCCCTGCCGTCCACTTGAGTTTCTCTTTTGAAGTGTCCAGCTCCTTCTCCACTGCCTGTTTCTGCAGTGACAGCTGAAAGAAAGACCTGACTGAGAACTTGTCGACAAACGGGAAACGATCGCAAACATCACAACATAAAAGAAACAGAAGTCAAAATGAAAAAAATTAAAAATAAAATAAATCACTGAGAGTGGAGCATCTATTTTAATAGAAAGTTGCCAGCTTGAATAGAGTAAGTCAGAGGCGATGCATGCAATACCCATGCATCATACCCAGCTTCGGTCTGATCTCCTGGATGAAGTGGAAGGAACAAAAGTACTACATTTGTTTTATTCTGAGAGATTAGGGCTCTGCCTTTAAAATAAAAATCCAATAGAACAATTATGCTGTGTTATAATGTAACTGCCTTTAAGAAGGCAACTGAAAACTTGAAAATTGCATCCTCATTCACTTATTAGCACAATGCGAGCATAGAAAGGGCTGTATTGAAATGTACAGGGAACATGAATCGTCTATCAATACAATGACGATCCAATTATACATTAACTTATTTGTTAGTATGTTGTTACATCAGAGAAGACAGAAAATTGTGGGAACTGATTAAAACTTTAATTTAAAAACAAAAGAAAAAAGTCTCACTATGATCAGTTGATCTTGATTTTGTTTCGTACAAGGCTTTGCGTTTCGCTCCATAAGGTTTCACACAAGGCCATCGCTGAGCTCTACCCTCTTCCCAGAACACATGCCTTCACGCTTCTGGCACAGACTGTTAATAACACACAAGCTTGTTTCGCACTTCTACGAAAGATGCTTTCTGCACTGATATTACCTTTGGGGCTCAATCTTTCCGCTGGGGAGAGTGCAAGGTGGGAGGAAAGGAAGATAGGAGAGGGCACATCAGGTGAAGGAAAAAAACACACAAGGTGAAAGAGTGAAACTGAAAACAAGTGAATAGTTGGAGTAGCATGCAGACTGGGAAAGTGAGATAAGCTGATTTTTCCTGTGGGAAAAGAGATAAGAGGAACAAAGGAACAGTTGACAGTAGGTGAAATGTTTAAGTTCCAAAACAACATTGTGACCTAGACTACAAGATAAAATGAAACTTCAGCAAAGACGGTTATTCAAAACAATTGTTTGCCAGGTTAGCCCCCTCTGCTAAGCTGTCTTGAAATCCAACATTGGCTTGCTTTTATTATTATTATTTATCCTGGAAGCTAAATTCTGCAGCAAGATGCAGGAACAACTGGTTTGTGAGTGTGTCTACCTTGTCAGCTTGTGCCTGCAGGGAATTGTGTAGAGTCCGGGCCTGCTGCAGCTCCTGGTTCAGCTTGTTCACCTCCTGCTGATGTTGCCTCTCCAAACATTGTCTCTCCTTCTGGAGCTCCATCAAATCCTGCAGGCCAGACCAGACCAGTGAGAATCAATTTTCAAGAACCATGTTAACTATGATGTTTACTAACAGTAACACCAAATGGAGATTCATTTTAACATTGAAAAGCCCACCAAACTTGGATATCCTAACTGCTTGCAATTTTATAGCATTGAATATATTGACAAATAAATTAATTCCAAAGTAACTAACACTTCTGAGACAACCGATACTGGTTTAAGCTGACTCTCACAAACATCTTCAGCTACAGTTTCCTGTTTCCATCCCACCCTCTGATGCTGTTTCTCCTGCTCCTTGGAACGCTGCTGCTGTTGCAGTCGACTGCTCTCATAGTTCTGCCTCTGACACTTCAGCTCCTCTTGGAGCTGCTTTAGCCTCTGCTCAGCTCCTGATGCCTGCAACAATATAAAAAAATGGTGGTAATCATTCCAGGTAATCATTGCTGTTCACATCTAGTGTTTTCTTTTTTGGTGCTTTATGAATTACAGAATCAGAATCAGAATCAAATTTATTGCCATGGTCAGTGGGGAGCCCACTAACTAGGAAAGTGTTTTGGAATAACGTGCAGTCAAAAGGTAAATACATAATAATATATATATATATATATATATATTACAATTATTATTATTACAGTACAGCAGTAATAGAAAATCACATTACTTGTATTCTTCTCCATTTTTTTATTCAATTATGTAAATCACAAATTCAACCTAGCTTTTGCACCACCCTGCTAATATTCTAACAAGGAGAGAAAGGCTTAGTTACATTTCCTAGTTTTAATCAAATAACATTTGCCTACATTCAAACTTTTGAAGGAACATTCACTTGAATGACTTCAACTTGCTTAAACAGCTCAGTCTGCTGAGTAATCGAGATGTTGTGTGTGTGTGGGACAGCTATAAACAAGCCAGTTTCAACAAAGATTCAATTTAAGAAATGCTGATAAGTATTGCTTGTCACACAGGTTTAGGGTTTGGCCATAAGCATTCACCAAACAAACAAAACAAGAACAAGTATTAGCTGACACTCCCTGCTCCTGTAAATTAGATTTTAAAATTAAACAATGCTCAGAAGAAAATGAAACTAATTAAATATTCCAAATGGAGTTCATCTGAGTACTAAATTATAAATTGTGTCACCAAGAAAGACTAACTAACTTTCTCTTGTTAATGGCAGCAGGAGTCAAGGTCAATGTATTTACCCGCTCGCCCTCCTTGGCTATACGAGTGTGCGCCATGCTGAGCTCATCCCTGGCTCTCTGCAGGCTCACTTCTGTGGAGTCCATCTTCTTCTTGTTCTGCCCCAATTCATTCTGAATTGTCTTCAGCTTTTCGGTCTTCACACTGAGTTCTTTCTCCAGCTCAGAAACTCGAGTCTGAATTTCTGATACTGACGGATGAAGAAAAAGCTTTTAAAAATGTACAAATACAGAGAAAGACGTTTTCTTTTCATTGACTAACATTCTAAATATTTTTTTTGCAGTAAATGACAATTATAGAGACATTTACTTAAACTTACTAAAATTTCACAAAAAAAAACATAAAATGTTGCTGAGGCAAAGGCAATGAGATCCTAAAGCAGAGAAAGAACAATACCAATGGAAAAAATGTGTCAATATTTCAGTTAATTAACAAGTTGCTCTTCTGAACTTAAATGACCTTAGAGCTCTGACAAATCTATTTTCCATCAGTCCTCCCCTGTGCTCTGTTTGAACAGCTGTTACAATGTTTATGTCAATGGGCTGTTCCTGTACTCATGTTCAGCAGGCTGAACAAAAACACAGAACAATAATGATGAAAAACAGAAATGCTCATTGAGTTTTGCTCTGCTTAGAGCCTTGTGTCTTCATTAGAAAAATGTCCCTTGGAATTAAAATAACATCTCTGACCAAATTTGCTGTGTATCTGGCAATACTACTATCAACCTCAGTTATTCTCAAGCCGATAATATGGCACTGGTTCAAATCTAATCTTTCCTCTCAAAAAACAGTTCTACAGTCATCAACACACACAGAGAGTTATATCATCTAATTTAAAACACACCAACTCAGTGCACTGGAACATGAAGGCAGGCAGAGAGTTGACTCCGACTGAGACAGACATTTCAACACAACTGATTACGTAAGTGCTACGCAAGGTTATCGAGCGAACATGTAGGAGGGCCACATTGTTTCGGTTTATTGGCTGAAGAACGAAGAGCTCATGTGAAACACCTCACTGGCTGCACCACCATGAATGTATTCAACCCGCCCAGATGTCAAATATGAGTAATGTTTTAATGACGCTAGTACTTAACGCTGAGTAAATCTCAAGTTTAAAGCCAGCAGCAAAGGTTGTTATATACACATTCTTTTATTGCCATCTACAGTATATAGTCCGAGCTGGAAATCACTAGTAGGGAGTCAGAAAGAGACAGAAAGTTATCCGAAGCAGACACTGGTTTAAAACACAGAGGACAGCATCGTTAGAGAACTTGTGATCACTACAATTAAAATGCAGTCATCACAAACGAAGCACAGTAATCTCTCAGTAATACTAAAAATATCCTTGATTAAATGAACACTTCAATTCATGGGGCTTGCTCAATAACATCCAGAAATAGCTGGTGATTTTCATTAGCCCTGCTTTACCTCTGGAAGACCTATGTTTTCAGGGCAGTATTGTGACCTGAGCTTGACCTCCACAGAAGACAAAACATTACATCATTCTTTCTGTCTCTCATGGCAGTGACATTGTGCTTAGTTACATTGGGGCAGTTTTAAGAGAATTCACAAAACAGCTTCGGACACTTCACTCTTTAAATAAACCGACAACATAATTATGGCAAAGAAGGCACGCTCCCATGACATATAGTCTCACCAACATTGTGCTTCTTTGAATTCAACATTTTGTTCTTTGCAAAGATTTTTATGCATTTTAGATTATTAAATGTGGAAAAATAGAAAGCAGCGTAGTGACAACATCTAAAGTAACTTACTGTCCGTGTGTGCCCTGAAGTCCGTTTCCGGACCTCCATGATCCAGTGGGCTGTGACTGGTTGTGTTAGCGACAGGCGTCTTGGGAGATGATGCAGCAAGTCTCCTGGCTGGGGGCCTCGAGTCTTCACGTTCCCACGGAAATGCAGCCAAAGGAGTTGAGAAAGACTCTGAATGGTGAGATGCGTGGTGCTGCGGGGTGCTCTTGTTTTGTTGTCGCAGAGATGATGAAGCTGGGGCATCGGAGAAATGAAGCCGCTGCTGAATTGGCAAAGGATGAGATCAGTTTAAAATAAGAATGATAAATATATATCTATTTATGTATATTATAAGATGATTCACATAAAAAACTTTCTCAAACAACTATTTAATCATGTTCCTTTCTCAGGGTTGGCATTAACTCGAGTCAACATTTAGAACATTTGAAAGCCTTAATTTAAACTTGGACGTTTTTGGATAAAAAAAATTAAGTTTGTAAAGAAAAAAGCAAGACAAATGTCCTGTTCAAAAGGGTTACTGGAACTGAAAGTGCTTTATCTGCAAAATACAGAACTTATAATATAACTTGTAGTCATGGACAGCCACACATTTCATCCAGCCAAGTTATCGACATTTCACTTAATCTTTGTACAGCACATAACGCACTACCTTCAGTATCTTTGCAGTGAAGTGTCGCACCAGAGTGATGGATAGTGCAAAGGTCAATGAAACATTCCAAGACAAGATATACCACATAATTAATTCAGCCTGAAAAATAAATGCTCTTTTGGTCGCATGATTTAAAAAGTGTCTCAGCAAAGTAAGTTTGGAGAAACTCCCACCACTTCATGTTGACACAAGTCAGAACAATATTGGAAAGATAAGCCTAATACTGACATGATGAATATAAATAGAGATTCTGTTTTAATTTAAATGTTTTGTTTATTATTATAAATAAACAATGCTCTGTCTAGATTGTATTTAAAAGGCAAACAGCCATAACACAACTCATAGGAGACCAAAAACAGCTGCTGTTACTTACTCGGCTGTGAAGCATCCTGCTGGACCCTTCATCTCTCTGCCTCTCTGAAGTTTGACTCCCTGAAAAACAAAAACAAAGCATCCAGCCAGCGTTAAAACAGACCTACTATCAAGCACAAAGACGTGAAGTGAAGAATTTAAGCTGCAACAAGGCTTGTAAAAAAAAATACACTCTAGAGGAAACAAGGGGAAAAGGAACAAGGGCTCAGGAGATTTGTTTTTCCCCTTTTCTAAGAGAAGATTATGCATAAACCAGACTGTGCTGTACCATTTTGCTCCCAGGGTGAGCTTGTATTCCAGCATGGGGTTGAGAAGAGAGAGACATCTGCTACCCTGCTGCTGTTCTGCAGCTTCTCCAGCTCTGCCTCCAGCCTGACAAGTAGCAGCAGAGAAAGTGAGAAACAGACAGAACCACAAGATTCTTTGTTTACTAGCACGTCACCATCTACAAGTAGAACCTGTTCCATCACATCATCCAGCGTGTCAAGACATTTATGTAGTGATACGTAAAAATCAAAACAAACAGCGGGTAGCGGGAGCGAAATCTTGAAAACGACAGTGATAAGAAAATGTCGAGCACCAACCGTTTCACCTCCTGGGTGAGCTTGTTGTTGAGAGTGCGGGCGGATTCGAGTTGACCCTCCAAAGAGCATACTTGGGCCTGTTTGGTCTGAATCTCTTGAGAGAGTCGCTGGTTGTTGGTCAGTGTCACCTTTGCTTCCGACTGCACACTCTGGAGGTCTCTCCGAACACACTGAAGCTCTGTGCGTACCTCCTCGTACTGGACAGGCGCAAACGCGGTGACATGAGAATGAAAATTGGCAACTTGTAGACACAGAAAGACAAAATAATTTACACTAATTCTAATCCTCCTTTGCTTGAAATATTAGTGCAACATTTCGGGAAATATTTTTTGGGGCAAAACCCAAACAACTTCAGTCATTTTACAAAAAGAAAATTACACATAATAAGGATCATGGTCAGATAATCTTATATAACTCTAGGTTGCTGTTATGGCAACCATTTATTTTAAAAACTCGAAATGTTTAAGATGTGTCTTCTTTTTTTGTCTTTCAGCATTCTCCATCAAGGATTGCCAGAGCCAAGTCATTCAGCAACTTAACCCATCTTGTGCATCCTCCAGAGCCATGTGTATCCTCCTCATGTCCTCAACTATCACATCCATGAACTTCATTGTCTTCTTCATCTTCTGACTTTCCATTTCTCACATTTTTTGTCCAACATTCCCCATCTATCCTCTTTACCTGTACTACCTTTGTGTCTGCCCTCCCTAACTTTATCTCCAGAGCTTGTCCTTTCTCATCACCCCCAATGAAAACATGGACATCTTCAACACCAACACTTCTAATTTTGATTCTAGTCTTAGTGCACGACCTACTGTTCCTATACTAGCTACCACTCATCTGGCACAGAGTACCCCTAACAGTCGTCTCCAACCAGTCTAACCACTCTCCTCTTCACCGGCTTTAATCTTTCATTTACTCTGTAGTACAGGTGTTTATTGCCAGCAACCACTCTGAGGTAGATTCTACTCACAACGCATTTGGGATAACGTGTATTCTATTAATTGAATAATACACAATCCCAAAGGAAGTGCCAAAGAAAAAACACCAGTTTCACCAATTTCAAAACACCTTGTAGATGTGTGCAAATAAAGGTGTTGTTATTTTGGCCATGTAGAGGTCTAACAGTTTCATATTGCCATATAGAATTGAACTACGCTCATAGGACATCACCACCTGAGTGACGAAGAAATAACCATTGCAACCATTTCTTAGAAGCACTCAATTATCAAGTTAAAACAATGAGTTTGTAGCACAATTCAAAGACAGTGGTACCTTCACAGTCTGTTTCTCAAGGCTGATGTGGATATTGTCAAGCTGCAACTGTTTCTGCTTGTTCTCTCGAGACAGACGATCCTGGTGGATCTGCAGCTCCTTCACCTTTTGCAGGACCCGTCCGGTGAGCCCCACAGTCCAGTCCTCCTCCGCCCAACTCATCTTGCTGCATTTATGCCTAAAGGTTAAGGCAGGAGAATATAAGACATTCACTGGTGAACTCAGAAAATCCTTGAGTTCCTTCATCCATGTGAGTTCATGTCTGGATTGGAAGAGGAAGAACATTCTTGTTATGTAAACTGTGCCTAGCAATGAATCATGGGAGTTGTGACAGTGGACTGTTTCCATTCCAGATCTCTGTAAATACATTTGAATCATTGTCTCCTGGGTGAGTCCAGCCTGCATGTTTGGTTGTCACTGCCTCGTTCTCCCTCGAGTCATTTTGTTGTCAACGCCGGGAGACTGCTTCTCAAGTTAGACTGACAAGATACATCTTGTCAGTGTAGATTGCCATCCGGCCTCTCTTACCAAAATCTAGCATGTTAAAGAATGTACCGTCCCAAACAGATGCCACATCGGCAGAGAATTAATCAGACTTATAATTTAGTTATCAAAGAACATGGCGCCACAGGAAACTGCAAGAATGAAGATAAGCCTGATTGGAACTGAAAACCAGAAAACGAAATGTAGAAATGTATTCTGTAACTATAGAAGATGAGAATGTCAGCAAGACATGTAGAACGCTCGAAAACAAAAGCTTGTCTATTATATTTTTATACATGCTTCTTGGACTTCTGTACAACAATGTACAATCGGAATCAGAGAATCATTTTTAGATTTTCAGCTGGAAATGACATCCATCATTTATATGTTAGGCCAACATGGCAACATAATGAGTTCTGCAGAAATTACATCGCTTCATATATACATATGACATATATTTCAAGCTCCGTCATGATGTTTACAAAAATAATAACAAGAAGAATTTAAATATAAACTGGTCGTTGCTCAGTTTAACACCCTAAAGAGCTGGTTTATAATTGTCATTGTTATTAAATATTAATAGCAAAGTCGAATATTAAGACCCTTCCTGGTCTGATCACGGACACAATCTTTGGATCTGCACACAAACCATGATACAATATTGACAAGCTATATTGACTTCCTATTGCTATGCCACAATCGGTATCTGATTCCGAATTCTCCGTATGGAAGACTGCATCTACAGTGGAGGGGGCTATGTTGGGTGGTGTCATCAAATGCCATCATTCAGAAATTCAACGTCAACTTGGGTGTGTGTCTGTGTGAGGACATCTTGGACAGACTTCAATTCAAATGACAGTTACTAAGTATGCGAGATATACGAGTCGCAACCAAATAACCTGCACTGAGAGATACCAGTCACTATTCACACTTTCGTTTTACATCGTAAACTCAAGCCTGGTTACAAAAACGCAGACCATTATTTGGCTCCGAGAACCTTCCTGACAGTCGTGGGAAAAGGCTACACCGTCAGCTGTTCCCCAATCCACCGCATTTATTCTAATATACTTCGAATTACGAAGTTAACGCGCACGTGACAACCTGTTAACGAACAACATGGGACGTCAACTCACCAGCAGGCAGGTAAAGGAGGCTTTTCTAACGAAGAAACAGTGGAAAGCGAGTGTTTACGGGCGGTTCCTGGAGCTATAAGCTAATCCGACAACTGGAAGCTACTTACCATTCACTCTGGAGTCACAAAGGGCGCCAGCTGCCCGGGCTGTCCGCCAATCCCGAGCCCGCCACTGCTGCCGCAGCTGCTTTAGACAAGGGCCAACAGAGACGCTTTGAAACTATTGACCAAAAACGCGCGGTCTTTCCTAAAAAAATTACAGTTTTAATTGGCAACACAGATGCTGGGCGTCGGGAGCAGTTGAGAGTGACAAGCCGACAAAAACCAACAAGCAGCTTCAGCACGCGGCGGGGCGGGGTCAAGTGACGTTTCGCTGTGACGTCACATCAGGAATGTTTTGGGAGAAGCCCTCACGTCGGAGTGATCTACATCGCCATCTAGTGGATGAAGCGGGCTGCTAGAGAAGACGAAAACCACCGCGGATGACGCGATTATTTCGACAACAAATTTAAGACGGAGAATTTGGTGATCAAGTGAATTGTGAGTCTGAGGTGATGCCACCACGTAAGGTTGTCACATGCCCACCAAGACTAACAAGCTCCATAAATGCACGCGGAAGGTCATATTTAAGTCCTGGTTCACTCCCCCATATTCATTCAAGGTTCACGGTTGACAAATTGCATTCAAATCATCAGAAAATTTCCTTGGATTTGTCAAATGCTTATGGCTGATGCTGCAGTTTGACTGCATGGACTAGAATGAAAATAATAAATAGCTTAAAATAAGAATACTAATTTTAGTCTCCTAAATACAATCTTTTCTTTGTCTTCACTAATAAACAATATCTAATATAAAATGACTGAATTCCATCAACAATTAAAAAAAAATTTAGGCGTCCAAGTTAAAGTTATAGTGTCTTGTAGAATATTCGAATAAAGACTTCAAATGTACGGAAAGAATTAAGACCTTCACATGTAACAATACACAATCTGTGCTTGGCAGACTCACCTGCTGCAACAGAACATAATGTTCTGATTAGTTTAGATTAGTTAGAGTCACAAATGACACAACATACCATCATGGAGGTCTGGAAATGGACTTCAGGACACACACGGACAGTAAGTTACTTTAGATGTCGTCACTACACTGCTTTCTATTTTTTCACATTTAATAATATAAAAGGCATAAAAATCTTTGCAAAGAACAAATCAAAAGACTTTGGATTTGAGTGCTGAGCATTGTGGAAATGTGAAAACTTCCATGCAGTTTCCAACAAGGAACAGCTCCTTCTATGCTTCAGTTCACAAGTGTGACAGAGACTAGACTGGTTATTACGCAACACTTGCAGTAATGGATTTAGCATTGTTGTTATTGTTGCTCCTCCATCTATTGCTACATTTTATGACACATTGTTGAAGCGCGTGCACCAGATAAGCTCCCTTATCACATCTACACACAAAATAGCATGGACAAGAATGTCACGGATTAGGATCGTCTCCCATTAATACTGGATTACATATATTCTCAATCCCACAATGACGGACAGACTCCCTGCTGCTCGCACAGTACAACTACTGTCTGCCCTGGACCCTGCCAGGTAGCAAGGGTGACAGGTAGTTCTGCGTTGCTCATGGTTGTCTGTTCAAGTGCGTTTTAGAAAGACCGTCCATCATCTTCTCTCCATTTACGGAAAGGTAAGGCATTTAAAATTAGTTTTAAATTAATGATATATATGGAGTCAATACATTCCAACTGGAAATTCAGAAATAGTCCCAGAGATATGTTTTTGTCTTATTAATAAACATTTTTTAGATGTGGTGTGTGGTTATTTTAGCCATTTTGTATTTTTTGATTCGTTTGTGTGCGTTTAATCCATCAATAAAGTGAAGAAACTGGAGTCTCTGGTTGCAGTTTGCTTATAGTTGATGTATAAAAAGATGAATGTATAAAATTATTTGAAGTACAGCTTGTACCTATTAGTCCTCTGGGGATGAGGTTCCATCCTCCTCCTCAATGCTCAATATGGGACCCAAAGAAAATCTCGGGCACAGTCTAGACACGGAAACAATCAAAATTCTCATGTAAACATAATTTAGAATAGTAACACACTGTGGTGTTTGTTTAGTTGAATCGAATCAAAGTCTTCTGTCTGTTCACAGATGTTTCCTTGGTCTGCTGTTTTCACCCTGGAGCCTAAAGTGCCAGGTCAAAGGACAGCGGAGGAGTTAGTCACCAACACACTGATGCTGGAGCTGGGAGCGGTAGTCAAACGTACCGAACGCATTCGTCTGGAGAGAATGACCGAGGGCCAACGGCGTCGCCGCAGCTCCTCTTCCACCGCTGACTACAGCTGGCTGGCAAACGCTCCACAACCTCAACCCTACCAGCTAACGCCTAATGACCTCCTGGAACTGCAGGACCTCTGCGCCAAAATTCCTCCCGCGCTCTGCGGCCCTGTCATTGTCAGGTGAAGAAGAACAATCCAGAGATAAGATTGACACATGGGCGGAGGAGATGATCTCACGGAAGAGGATTAGGGCAGGCGAAGAAGAAAAAAAAAGTCAGAATTCTGACTTTAATCTCAGAATTCTCACTTAAAAATGGCCCTCATCCTCTTCTGTATAATCTAAACTGTGCCATTCTTAGTAAAATTAAACTCAAAATGTTGCTTAATAAGCAGCCTTTTCCGAAATAATTATGACTTGAATTAATGTGCAAACAAAATCAAGAGTCATGACAGTGTCTGAAGTTTTCTTTTCTATCAAATAAAGATGAGAAGAAGAATTTTTGTTGTTCTGAAAAAGGGTTGGAAGCTTATAAGGAAGTAGGAAGTTAAAAATGAGTAAATCTTAGTGGCCTGACATGTTTGTCATGTGATCCACCCACAGATTTCGGCGGCTGGTGTCACAGATGGAGCCTGACGTCCATGAAGTTCCTCGGCTCTTCCGCACAGTCCTGCGAGACTGCGTGGACGAGAGAGAAGCTGATCATGACGTGCAGACTGAAAACACCATCATTGAGAAGCAGCAGCGCAGCAAGAGTCTCTCCTTCATCACCTTCCGGAGCAAATTTGTCGGTGGTATTCTCTCCAGGGGCGGAGGGCTGAGAGGCTCCAGAGGGAATCTCCAGCAGCAGGTGGATTGGTCGGAGGAAGAAGGTGGAGAAGCAGAGGAAGACATCAGGGCCAGAGCGAGGAAGGGCAGAAGCAAGAGTATGCCAGAGATAACTCCTTATGAGCAAACCGCCCACGGGTGAGAGTCAAAATGGGGCGAGACTTTCAAAGTACACTTTTCGCTCCTCCAGAAAATATGGACTTGACCGAGCACAAATAGCTCTTGAATGTAAAAGCAAATAAATGACGATCATTAAATAAATGCAACAGCTTTGCATGAAAGTTATTTCGTGCTGTTTTTATGATGTAGTCAGATTCAGTCAAATTGAAATCTCCTGCAGCTGCTGAAGAAATGAGAATACAACCAGCTCTCACAAGGGGTTTCCCAAAGGCAGATTTAATCAACTCTGTTGTGAAGCAGCAAATACTATGAAGGGTGAGAAAGTTAACACCTTTACCTGTGAGTTTATCTGCTGCAAGTGGAATGGAGCCTAGAACCCACCACAAAACCTGTTTGAGAATATTGTTTAGGAAACAAATTTGACAAGAACTTAGGATAAGCACGCTTTGGAGTGACACGTTATCCTGTCCTGAACTAAAACAGTAGAGGGCTCAGGGAAGTACAATGTAAACTAGCCTCTCTGGTAAACACACATTCTTCCACCTGATTCAGAGTCTTTTGAACACAATGTCTAAGGGGAGAAAGACAGCTTTACAGCACCGATGATCTATGGCGGCGTTCTATTCAATTTTTGTTCTGCTAGTGAGCGTAAACGTTTCACTGTTGTGGTAGAACACAGGCTACACCACCACTTAAAGCAAGTTGATATTTCTCAGTATCAAGAGGGAAATAGAAAGCACATCACTTAAAGAATAATAGACTTTCCTTTAAAAAGTCCTTAGTGGGATTACGACTTTATTTTTTGCATGTTGGTCCAATATCGTTGTTCACAAATCACATTGTGGCTTCAGAACAAAAACAAAAACAAGAAAAAAAAAAACTTGAATCGGCAGGTATTTAGTCGGAGCAGTGACGCGCTTCATCTGTGAGGACACGTGTCTTGTTGTGTCTAATTATATCACCACTGCATAATCCTCTTTAAACCAACACAACCAGCCTTTCATGCCGCTCCCTAAAGTCATAACAATATGGACTCTCTTTTACAGCTTCATCTCTCTATTTGCACTTTTTACATACAAGTCAAGGCATTTGGCTAAAAACGCAGGATAGAAATTAGGAGAGGAAGGGATTTCTCCCTCCGCAAAGCCGTGGTCATTTAAATAAACATTCTGTACATTAGAAAAATAAAGCTAAAGTGACATCACACCAGACACTTCCAGGGAATCCTGGCAGACGTCAGCCACGTTGCCTACACAACCAGCGAAACCCCTTCATAAGCACCGATGTCCAACCTTATTAAAATCTAAAATCGCCGGCTGAAGTTTTAACTTCCTTCAATGAAGAAAGCAGGATGACCAATCTGGTGTTTAAATGACCAACCCTGCAGTTCCGGTCTAGTGTGAGAGACCATTCGTTTGGCAAAAGAAAATCAAAAGCAGCGAAAAGCTTTTTTCACATGCGATTTACCATGAGTGACCCAGGCATGTTTTCCATCACGAAATGAAGACAAAAGAAAAAAATCTAGTTTGGCTCTGAAGGTCACATGTTCCAGGGGTTAAAGCAGACCAAAAATCAGAGATTAAAAGACAGTTTGCAGAATCAAACCATCACATTAGAACCATTGTGATTACAGCTTTCTGCATTATTGGTCAATAAGAGTAGATGCCTACTCATTCTATACAACTAGGGATTTTATACGATTTATTCTTTTCATCTGGAGAACGTTCTGTGGCCACTGCATCATGCTATGGAGCGTCTCTGGACAACAGTGGATTCAAGTCAGTCCTTCAAAAGAAGTCTGGAAACGTCTCAGTCTGGATTTTGTCTCTCTTCCTCAGATGCCTCTTTCTTCAGGCAAAGAAGACCACGAAGATGATGAAAAAGACAATGAGGACCAGAAAGATCTTGATCATGAGCCAGCGATTGGAGGAGACGGACTGGAAATATTTGAGGATCTCTGTGTGTGCAGCCTCCACGTTTAACTGTGTGTCCTCAACGTTGGCATCAATCCTGGAGAAAAAGATGACGATTAGATTTCTGTTTTTTCTTCTTGAATGGCGCACCCTCTTATTTCCGTCTAACCTCTGAATTGTCTCTTCCTGCTCTTTGACCATATGAGCCAGCTGCTGGAATATGGAACCCAGCTCCACGATGGTGCTCTCAATGTTCTGCATGGTGTCTGCTCTGCTCTGGATGTACGAGTCCTGAAAACACAAAGGGGGGTATTGGATGACTAAAATCAACATTAAAATCAGAGGTGTGTGCTCTTTTATTACTGGGCTATGAGTGCATCAACAGCATTCAGATGTTCTAATTGTATTAAGATGGGCACCAAAAACTTTTTGGGTGCACGTCCGACTGAACTTGCTACGACTGAACTTGGTACAACAAGCACAAGAAATAAGTTCAAGTATTAAACAAATATTATATTGTTTTTCTTCACAGAAACAACTCAACAACAGCTTATCAGCTCTTGGAGAATCTGGTGTCTAATATCTACACATGCTTTACAGTTTTAAAGATTAACATCAGGGATATTGAGGGGGGCAAATTTTCAAACACTACCCAGACGTGGGATGAACAAAATTCATGTTTACTGAACAGGCTAACGTCAAGTGGTACAAAAGTTGAAAAAGAAGATAATATATAATAGTCAAATGCTAATATCAGCATAAAGCAGTGGTGGATAGTATCAAAATAGACAACACAAGAAACACTCTGGTTGTTCTCCTAGAAGAACAAGTATGCATCTTTTACCCAAATTCAGATTTTTGTTTCCATAATTCTCTAACTGTTTACATTTTTAATCTCTGCTTGCAAAGAAGCACTTTGCAAGGAAGTAATCGAGTAATCTTTATTTCAAGGGCTGCGTACAACAACTTATGGGGCTGGATTTTGGCAAGCTTGACAAATGATTTTAATATTTGAAAATGCCACGGCAAACATTCACTACCCACCTGCTCATCTATTAGCTGGAGCTGCAGGGGATTGGTGTGTGAGTCCATGTCGATGGCCACGTCTCCCATACTTCTGGATTCGTCCTGCATCAAAACCGAGCTCTCTGTGAACAGAAAACCACAGAGACGAAAACATTCAAGATAAGACATTAAGGACAATAATGCTGAAGGCCAAATAGCTGAAAAACAGCGGGCTCACACAGTAGCTAGTTACACCCGCTGGAAGAGTTAAACGTTCCAGGGAAATACCTTTTAAATTTGCGGTTGTATAGCCCTGGTAGTCATTGCGTGGCTCGCGAGCTGCATGCGGCTCCTGGGCCCCTTTTTTGCGGCTTCCTAAAATATTTTTTGATTTTTACATTACAGAGGACCAATACAGTAAGATTCATTCACATGGATTACTGAAGCATAAGATTTGACCCAGGCCATTTAATTTATGGGTGCATGCGTCTCACTGGTGGGTCTCGATCAGAAGACCGCTGAGCAAAACTTTAAGCCGTAAAATGCAAAATAATAAAGCCAGCAGGAGCCAGAATGTCTGTCCGGCAAAGGCGTGTTCACTCTTGTAAATTAGAAAACCATCTCTTTGAACATGTTTGAATATGCTCTTATTCCAAAATTGAACTGGTTGTGCTGGAACATTTTTTCCTTCATAATTGCAGTACTTAATCATAACCCACAACACAAATGAACAACTTAACAGAGTGAACATGCCCTTATTAGGCTACAGTTGTGCCACATACTAAATGCGAAACCCTTCAAAACCCGAGCAATTACGCACAACCATAGTGAAATTTGAACCATGAACCTACTGAAGTTGTTGGCCATCATAGGAGAGGACGAAACAGGAGGCTGGGAGAACTGCTCTCTCCTGCTGCGCTGCTGCTTCAGGTTCTGGAGAAGAAAGAAAACAATGTACAACATCAGGGAGAAACAGAAAATCACACATTTAATTCATTTCAGAGCGGTGTTTAAGTTGAAATACCTGAAATATATACTCACCTCTGTTCGGACTTCAAGTACAGATTTGAAGTCATTGGACATCGACGCCAATTTAGACTGTGAAGAACAGGAGATAAAAAATATGAAAAACCCAATATCCTTTTAATTATATATATTCATGATTATATAAAGTAGCACAATGAAGGTGGTCGTATATTAGTGTAAGGAAGGAACTTCTTTTAAAGGCAGACACAAATCTGCCTCAGTATGTTAAAGATAGAGTCTGTTGCAAAAGAGCGACAACTTTTCAGGTGAACACTTCCCACCGTCTTGCACACCAACTGACAACCGAAATACAGAACTGACAACACGACAAGAGAGAAAGACAAGATTGCTCATCAAACCAGTTGTTTTTCTGTGCTGCATCTCGACATCTGTATCTGAATATAGAATTAAATATATTACGTAAATAACTATAAATATATGATTGATTGTTTTTTAAGTAACACCGTTCACGCACTGAATACAATTCATATAAATAAGTAGTATGACGTGTGGTGAGCTTTTGTACCTGTAATGACACCACAATAGTGTTGGAGTGGGTCTGGATGTGCCGTCCACCTGGAGACCCTCGTGACCTAACCAAATCTTGCAGCTGTGCTATCTGTTTATTTAGGCTGTTGATATCCTAAAAAAGATGAATACAATCCATTAAGTACAATCCCTTGCGATTAATAATGATAAGCAAAGAAATGAATATGTTGAACTCACCTGCTTGATGATGTACGTCAGCTCCTCGATCTCCACTGCTTTATCATCAAACAAAGATTTTCGTTTTGCCACTAAAAAGCAGAAAAAACGCTATTAGCATTGTGGGTCACAACCTCTACGATATGGCAGAAATTTAACCACACTTACAAATCGTTAGCTTGTCCAGTTTGGCAAATGTATTGCTGAGGTCTTTTCCAATTCTCCTGCAAAGGAAAGTTGTAGCTTTTAATCTCAAAGATGTCAAGATTAAGAATCATCCTGTAGGTTACAGCTTTCTTTCAGAGAATACAACGCACACTGAAACTTACTTAGCCATGACTGTAAAGTCACTGCGCTGCCGTAGGGCACTGAGGGCTGGCTTACTGGGCTGGATACCATTCTGGAAACACATGCAGCAGAGATATCATTACCTGGCACATGTGCCCATGTGCGCCAAAACCAACATGTGAAGCAGTTCGGACCGAATATCTGTATGCATAATTACGTGTATACTCATTTTAATTTTTATTCATTGTGTGAGATCTTGATCTCTCTTAAATCCAACATCAACTTAGCTTGTCACGTTTAAAGAGCACCCAGCACAATTCAACCAAGGAGCAAATACTGACAAATAACACTGCCTATGTGTTAGTATATGCATATTTTAGAGCCCATTTCCAAACAAAAACAGACGAGTCAACTGTAGACAAAGATTAAAAACCAAGATCAGAAGCAGAATTTCAGGTCACTCACTTAACTCACACCTAAACTTTTTTAAAATTTTGTTTAATTTCAAATACAGATAGACAGAGTCCACTGTGTACAAATTCAGTTCACACAGTTTGTTTATTAACTTCAAACATACCTGTCTGCCCTGGAGAGATTTGCAGGCTGACTGAAACTCGAGGGTCCGGTCGCGGCACGTCATCTTGCCGCCTGGTATTGGGTCCCTTTTTAGATTGGCTGACTGGGAGATAAAACAGGCAAATGAGGATCTGATCTCCAATGTGTGCTTTGCTGTGCCGTGAGCATGAATGAATGTTTCTGTGAACAACTGAATATTTTATGTTGATTAAGTTGTCAAAGTGTCTGACAGAAATGCTGACAGCAAAGTAAATGTCACTGCACAAGAGCTCCGTGGCTAATTAGAACCTAATTCATTGGCTTTTTAACATGCTTTAACCAATTTCACTTGGAAACACGCTTAAGTATTTCACGGATGGATCAACCAAATTTTCAGACAAATATTGGCTTTACAAATCAATAATGGCGAGTACTATTCGTTTATTAGATGTAGGAAGACAAAGCAGACAGTAGTGGTTGGCAAATTAGATTGAAGCAAACGATGTCAGTTCTCTTTTCACATAGAGGAACCACAACACCAGACAACAAAAAATGTAACCACACATGTCAGTCAAGAGAGGCGAGGATGAGGTCCTGCTTCAAAAGTCCAATTGAGAATGTATTAATTGTACCACACATTTGTGTTTTTTGCCAAAGGTGTTGTACAGACGTACAATGAAAAAGGAAACCAACATCAATACATTGTTACTATTTCACACCATACTGAGGAGTTAAAAAAAAAAAAAAATGCCGGCAAAAACTTGAAACGTGTGGAATTTCCCACCGCATCACAGTTCAAGAGACGCGAGAATGAAAATAACATTGGGTTTAACGCCGTTATAGCATACCCTTTATGACAGAAAAGACTGAATCGAAATCAAACCACGTATCTGTGACTGGAATAACAACACCGTCTTACACGTCGCCACAACACTTGAAATCCTGATACAGAGCTTAGCCGCAAAAATCGACAGAAAACATTCCCTTCCACAATATCGCTATCGCGGAGATTGTTAAACAAGCGACTTGTTTTTATTTAACATACTAATCCAGACCAAAAACAGCTGATCACGGCCTGACCGGCTAACAGCAGGCGTTAGCAATAAGCTACAAGCGAAAGCTAACAGGTTTTAGAAACGTTTCGAAAGACAAGTCTCGAGTCAAACGCGAACGAAAACAACGCGCAACGATGAAGCCCACGTTGAAAGAATGCGAAAAGGCTTCTCATTTACTGACCTGGTTCGATATTACATCATATTTCGGCGGCCCTCGGTGCTTCTGGTAAAGACGAGTCAACCCAGGAGTTAAAGTTCCGATCCGGGTAGTTTCCGGCAGTGACGTCACTGCCACGTATGCTATGGCTGTGGTGTGTTCAAATCCATGCAGGCAGTAAACGTCACCACTAGAGGTCAACAGGGTTCAAGAAATGCGTAAGCGTTGTGGTCGACATGTAAAGTAAATGCTTAGAAATTCACTGTAGGTGCAATGTGAAACTGTTGGTTGTCATGCATGCTGCAGATTCCTATTGATGAAAATCCCAAACACCATTCAACAGTAACTGCATGAGACGACGAGAGAAGACATGGCAGTGAGATTACATCGCCTCACGGCAGGGAATGTCTTGTTATTCAGTCGTCCCCCCAAAAATCTAGGAAAAATAGTCATCGAAAGACTCATGCCCATGCCCATCATGTGATGCTGATTAGAACCGTAAATGGGTCCTCAGACAAACCAAGAATGACTCATTATTACTGGAAACAAAAGAGTCTGAAGAGAGCAGGCTGGAGCAGACAAGTGATTGGCTACTGCCTGTGATGAATCAACCTGCAGGTACTTTCAAAAGATAAAAAACCCTGAGTCTCTCTGATCTCCTGTCACTTCTACAGGTACCCGCATCAGTGGCGCTGCATGACTCTACATGTCGTGACCACAGCTATGCTCTTGTCTCCTCAGACCACAAGAACACCTCTCATCCTCTTACTTCAACACCCCACGAGAGACTTTTAAACACTTTTGCCAGGGATGTTTTACCCTGTCAAGCTCTGTCCTACCCTCGTTGTTTTTGTGCAACTTTATTTTTTAACTTTGTTTTGCTGTGGTATGAGTGACTCGCTACTAAAGCCACTTCTAGATTCAGGATTCCTTTGTCAAGACTAACGTGCTTCACTTGACGCAGAGTGATGAGGCTGGCTGGAGATGATGTTTGCTCTGTAAATGACACAAAGTCCTTTGTGTGTGTAAGAGAAAGACTAACTTTCCTGTTGGTTTAACACAAACCAGCAAACGCATAGACAAAGACACACAAGGCCTTCTGTCCGCAGCGTATTGAAGCGGAGCACTCTCATTCAGCGCTTTTTTGTCTTTGGGTTCACACACACGCACGACTGCAGATAGCATCTAACAACACACATTAGCAGGCCAGATAGTACCTTTAACACAGCTGCGGCTACAAAAGAGGGAGGAAACAGTGGCTGCGGTTTTAGGAAAACACGACTTTTAACGCAAAGTAAGCAGTGTGAAAAAATAGAGGAAGTCCTGAAGCAAGTTAAATACATGACATGAGATCGAGTCGAAGGTGATGGTGCATCAATATCAACATCTCAATAAAGACGATGTTTGATCCTGATAGAGGCCACAAAAGCAGCCACAATGTTGAACAAAGTGGAGACAAGAAAACTACAGAACTCTGTCATCTAAGTGAAGCCATCAGGCAAACAGGTGCTCCACTCAGAATTGATGTAGTCTTTACAATCTGGTAGACCCATTATTTGATACACATCTAATGCCTCTTGTTCAGCGTCATCACCTCAGTGTTGTATTTTGGGTTATTTGTAGTGGTGAAGTGCAATATTTAGAGCATAGACATTATTTTGGTATGGAGATGCATGACTCACACTGTGAAATCTTTCTCTCTGCGTCTCCCTAATCTGGCAGCTATATTTAGTCCTGGCGCGATGCTGTTCGACAGATAGGTTGGAGGAAGCTTTTACTTACTCTTCTCTCCTCTTCTCTTGGGAAAACCATCCAGCGCAAATAAAAACTGGTTATTGCAGTTCCGCCTTTTTGCCACAAGAACTGATTGTACTCACTGATTCAGAAGAAGAGTTCCACAATGTGGACACTAGTTTGAACTCTTTATTGATTTTGGTGTCAGACCACGATCTGGTATGATGATCCCCTCCCCAAGTCTGGGTATAGCGCTGGTGCATGTGCAGTGTATAGTTCCTGCAGGGAATGTTCTTGGTCTTGGTCATAGATTCAATGTGTTTAAATGATGATTCAAGATTTGAGACCTAAAGCTGGCTGGAGAAGTGACATCTTGTGACCCGCCTGGTATTATTCCCCCAAGAGCTGGGAAAGTCTGAGCTTCTTTAGTCAGACTGCTGCCCCTGTGATGCAACATTGGATTAAAAATAACTAGATTCTCAGTGAAATAGCTCAACCACTTCAAACAAAGAGACTTTCCACAAACCGTTGCTATCGAACCTTTCGAAGTATTGGTAAAAGCCGAAACCATGAATCTCAACATCATGTTATCACGTTGCACCGAAGCAGCTTCTGACTCAGCTGCACGGATATGAGGAGTCCGGGGAACAATATTGTGACTCATAACACCACATCACATCACTCTCACTCTCTATCTTTCAGGGTGGCACTGTAATCAAAACCCCTGTTTACCTTTCATTACCGCAAAACCACAGATTAAAACAATAAAGCTGCGTGAGAGGGAGGACACAGACGTCACACCCTCGAAACAACAACATCAGGAAAACAACAGAAAGATTTGAAAAATAAGATATTTACTTTAATAACATTTGCAACATCACTGATATATCCTGGGATCATAGCCTCTATATTCTATGATGCTCTGTGAGGACATGACTTGGTGTTACAAAGATAATTCAACGGCTTTGCTTGGAGACATTGTAGTAGGGCACAAATGGTGTAGCAGCAACGAAAACAACTTGTATTTTCTTATAATGGCTACAGCAGTATAGTATTTTGGCAGTACATCAGAAGGTACAAATACATTAAGACAGTGTGTACAGCACGATAACCACAGATGGGAAATAGAGATTATGAATAATATAGAACAGTGGATGACATTGAGAAGGTAAACCTTGTATGCTAAATGCTGACGGGGGAGATATTACAGTAGTATGTACTGCATTCTAAAGTTGTGTGAGATGATGGCAACATTAGCTATTACAATGATTAAACCATACATCCAGATAATTCAGTTCACTTTAGCTTGACTACTTGGTTGGTCTAAAGTGGGTTTTGAACCCGCTCGCAGGGCAAGATGGGATGCAGAGAAAGCAGCTAATAAAAATAGGTTACACACAATTTCCTACTATTAATGGATGACCTTCTTAACCAGCCTCACTCCATCAGTCACAGCAGGGCCAACACTTGTTTTAGAGAACATTTGAGTTTTTTTGTCTTTTTCTGACGGTATTACAAATGAAGGTGCATTGAGTTCACTCTTGTTGTTCCACATTTCCGAGCTTGAATTTAAGATTGACAAAGTATTTCCTGCCATGCCGTCGGAGTCAGATTCAAAATGGTGTGTTTAACGGCGTCATGACTTAAAGTAGCACATTTGATCAACACTGTGATCCACCGGTCATGTTTTAACAATCCAAAATGACCTACATTTTTGCCTCATCCTAAAGGAAGTAACAGTGAAGCAATGACTACATTAATCATCTGTGACATTCAAGATAGCTAAGAACATGAATGCTTCTCCAGTCTCAGTTTTAGCACTAATTTACCTTTAATTTGGAAATATAGTGGTCACTGAGCTCTTCTAGTTATCTGTGGTAGGCTCAAAAAATGGGTCAGGAAAGCTCATCTACAAGCGGAATAACACATAATTTTGGGCAAGCTTTTCCTCTTCTGATCACACAGCAGGTGGTCTGGTTAAGAGATTCTGAGGATTATAATGATGATGCACTGGTAGGAAAATGAAGGATAATACTCTCATATTTGCTCAATAATAGTACAAAGAGGTAGTAGTTGAAAGCATTTACACACTAACATTTACGAGGACACTTGCCCCTGGAAACAATAAACAGGATAAATACAGAGCTTATCAAATGTGACACTTCTAACCACATCCATTGCTGCAAGCAGTCTTGTAATAGGACTGGGGCAGGAGAATTTCCTCTGATTTGTACTACGAAAAGTGAGATTTTGAATTACTTTTTGTAGTACAAAAGTTTTGTATGACAAAATTTGAGATCTCAACTCAATGTCCACTCATCATGGTGACTGACAAACCTGTCCAAGGTCCGTCACAGCTGAGATTTCATCCGAATATTAAGGAGCCTCGTCTCAAAAACGCTTCCCCGCACACAACAGAACGACCACGTTTCTCATTCACCACCGTGGCCATGGCTTTTGGCTTGATTTCTCAGCTCCACGCAAGCACCTTCGCCCTGCTTATTCTCTGAATTTCACATTAAAATGTATATCGTCTCTCATTAGTGACCCATTAGTAAATGCAGATTGTGTTGGTGGCGGGCCACCCAGTGTGGCTCTTTATGTGGGCGGATTAACGTCCAACAAAACAAAACAAAGACACATTTTGCACGAAGCAATATGGTTGCAATTACCTGGACTGAATAATAAAAATAAGGTATAAAAGAATTGATATAATGCAGTATTTAATAAACTTCTCTGCACTTGAGTCTGGTGCACGTTTGGAACTTAAGGGTTTGGCTACCTGCATTCATGTCACATTCCTTGTGTGTGTCAATATGCATGCGTGTGTGTCGTCTGCAGCACGGAGAGAAAGATGGTGTCGCTTCTCAGTCTCGTCTGTGTTCCTGTGCTGTGTGTGAAGCAGTGGACAGACGCCAGACCTCATTATTGTCATTCTCCTCACTGCCTGAAAGAGAAGCAAAGAGAGGCAAAGCGACTGCTTTCAGTCCAGGAGGCGAAAGAAGATGGAGACAAAAGCACCAAATTAAACCCATGCTGGAAAGCGGCTTGGAGAGCCAGTCCATCGTCCAACGCTTTGAATATGAGAGAAGGGCTGCAGGGATAACCCATCTGAGTCTTTCAGTGCCGAGACCACACAGATCCATCCCAGAATCTAGCTCCACACACACACCAGTGTTGGCCAGCATGTAAATCCTATGTCTGTCTGGTGTGTCTGCATGTGTCCATCTATAATCTGTTTGCAGTTGTGGTGGCGGCCTTGAACAAGGGCTCCGTCCCCATGAGCCGTTTCCTTGAACGTTCCACAGAGCGTCACTACAAAGGACAGCTGCCCCAGTGTTGGTGTGATTAAATACATTCCCACTGCTTCTTGTCCCGATAAGAACAGCAGGTGAAGATCACGAGGACAAACTGAATCCTCCAGAAAAGTTCAAGCACGTTTAGTCTTTCTTGTTCGCCAAGACTCAAGTCGCAGATGTGAATATTTAAGTGTTTGGACACTGGAAGTACGAGGGACTGCAGTTCTGATGGCTACTGTGTTTCAAGTGAATACTCTTTTGGTGGGAGATGCTGGATTTTGATGCAACAGAATTCCCCATGATACAGAAGCAGGAGAAGAATCCAATGTAAAACAGTCGAGCATGGAGGAGCATCAGGTCTTGACAGCGTCACACCTGGAGGCAGAACAAAAAGAGGCATTTAGAATGAGCCACGTCTCTGTGGAGATTTCAATATATTAAAATTTAGGCAGGCTTAAATGTTTTTTTGTCAATTATTATTTACATCATTATTATTTTAATTATTTGAAGTATTTTTTCAAATAGCTTTTTGCGTTTTTTCCATATCCTCCTCTTTTTACATTTTTCATTTATTTAGTTTTAAATGGACAAAACACACAAGTAAGCACACAAAACACTTAATGCTACATGGCGATAACAGATGCTAAATCTATTTCTGAGAGACTTCTCGATGATCAGAAAGTCAGAGGTGATTATTACACATAAGAGAGTTGAGCATTTTTCAAATTCAAAATTAAATAGTGCATCTGTAAAAATATTTGCTTGGAATAGTTCTAAATCTAAACTAAACTAACTAAATCAACAAGTGGAATGTAGCTCAATGTAAGACCTACTTTTTACCCAGTACAAGAACAGCTATCACTATCTGACTTCTGATGATCCTGAGATGTTTAACTGACCTTTTACAGAGCTAAAATCCACAATTCATTATTAATATTGTCATTATGAAGGAAAAATAATGTTCCACTACTTCAAACTACGCTACTTCAAACTACCTTTTTTCATGTGCCACATCCACATGAACAAGGCTCAAGAGAAGATCATCATTCAAGCCGTTCGTGGTTTGATCAGTAAAGTTATGAAAAAAATCTCTGGCGTCACATTCTCTCACATGCAATGCCACAAACACCACACACAGGCAAACGACTTCCAAGGCTTGAAGGGAGACATTGATATGCAGATATGTTTTATAGAAAGTGACTTCCAAAGTGTAACATTTTTTTAAATGTAGCTACTGTATTAATACAATAAATAAGATCATAATCATAAGGTTTTCATGCTCATATGACATATAGATAGACAGTCTATCATCTATATCTCATGTGACTGTTTGCGCACTTACTTGCATCGTCTCATGTTCAGCCTGCGTTTTTTGCGGCTGCAGTTCTCAGCAGTGATGGAGCAGTGGCACTCACAAGTGGCCGAGTCCAAGACCCACTTCCTCCCTCTGCACGGCTGACACGACGGCAGGCTGACTGAGGGAGTGGGGATTGTAGTGGGAGAGAGGGGGACAGGAGACCTGCAGAGAGATAGGAGAGTTCATTAAAACAGCCAGAATAATGAAAAGCCTGATGGAACATCAGATGCTATTTACAGCAGAAACGTGGCTCAAGAATGACGAGGCAAATGCTCATGAGTAGTGGGGTGGTGTCTCATGCTAATTTTATGAAGGATCGTTTTGTGAATGTAACTGTTCTTCTTTCAGTTGATAGGGAATCTTAATTCTGAATTTATATTGCGGAAACCCCCGTTTACACAGCACAATTGGGCATGCACACACACACACACACACACTCATGTTACACACACACAGAAGGTCCTTATTACCCAGGAATCAGTGGTGGTAACAGCTCATCACTAGTCAAATTATTCTACTGAAAATTGTGTTTAAATCTCATTGTTAAGCCTAATGGACAAAAAGTAAGTGACTGACCAAAGAAAGAAACAACTACTGGTAGAGTGAGGAAGCCAAAATCAAGTCTGGCTTCAAAGAATATTGTGTTTTAATGATGCTGATATTAAGAATCGATGTAGTCAAAAGAAAGACAACATCCGTTTCAAACGTTCACTGACAGTTTAACTAACTCTTAACTTCCACATTGCTCCCAACCACTCGGGTAAATGTGTGACTAATGTGGGATCTGTGGTTGTCAAAATGGAAAAACCTTCCGTCCGTCCCGTCTGTCCTCCTTCTTTGAGTTGCAAAATCTTTTCTGTTGGTTTCCTCTGATCTCTTCAGCTTCCCTTGACGTTTCGGTTACTGAGTCTGAGAAAGTCCCCCGTGTCGGTTGGGCCATTTACTGGAACCGGTTCGGCCTCCATCTTCCCCGGAGGCTGGTGAGTTTAATCAAGCTACTTAATGAGGCAGAGAGGGGCCATCTTTGTTCAGGTCTCTCTGACCACGCCTGCCTCTGGCAGGGACAGAGGACGTGGCATTTGGAGGCAAATTACAGCGATTTCACTCCTGCCAGGGGATGAATAAAGGCCTTTCTCGGTGATAGATGGCTGCTGGGCTCCATCACAGCCAAACCTGCCGCCTCCGACCCAGAAGCCAGATATGACTGACAGCAAAGTGGAGTATAAAAGAGAACCCATTTCATACCCCAGTGATTCAGACTTGGTAATGAGATTGGATGTACGTAAAGTACAAGGACACACTTCAACAGCACCTGACTATTTTAGGTCACAGCACAGTCGCAGTCAAAATAATCCTTGATGAGTGAAATCTTTGTAAGAGCATTAAAGGTGTCATGATGAATATCCTTGAGCAGAACAGAACACATTTTAAGTGAAACTTGACATCATGGATGTGACACCTTTGGGTTCATTTTTCATGGACTGTAAGCGGAAAGCAGTGGGCAGCTCGGTCATCCATGCCAGTCTGATCTCCTCATGTCCACTCCTGCTCTCGCCCTCATACACGTATGTCACTCTCCCATTGATATTCTATGTTTATATATCGTTCCATGAAACACATGGGAGATGCTCCAGTGGAATGGGTGCACAGGTGACTGTCCATAAGGCCTAAAGCAACAAAGCTATAAAGCATTTTGTTCATCTGTAACCAGCAACCTGAAGTATTGCAGCTATAGACATTTGCCCTTTGACTGTGTCACTGCATGATTGAATTCACTCATTCGCTCCAGAGCTGCATTACATATAAGGCCAACGCAAAATAGACCTCAAGGAGAATAAAAGTCAATAAAAATGAAACTTACACAATGCTGCTGGCATTGGTGGTCGTGTTCCTGGACTTCCCTCTCGTCTTTTCCCTGTCTTTCGATGACTTTCGATCGGGACTGTGAGTGAAAAAACACACAATGAAAGACCTTTGACAAAACAGCAAACAAAAAAATAAATCTGAGAGGGAAGCATCTCCATGGTAACAACATCACACCACATCACCGGCACGGTCACCTGAGTTCAAGTGTTACTTACACACGCAACCAGCCCGAACTAAGTCTCTGCTTAGGACATTTAAACAGCATTTGCTACATATGCTATGTGTGGCTCTACGGTTTGGGAAATGTGTCTTTATTAAAAGTACACGGATGAATACACAAACCTGTTCCTGGAAATAGTATTACACCCCCAGGACCACCCATTGGATTTGTCAATGTATTTTGTCAGTCTGACCCCACCTTGTCCAACATGGTGTAGACCAGACCAGACAGAGGAGTTTGATTTAGAGCATGGTGTCAAAGGCAACAGCAGCGGAGTCGCTGGTGGATTTGCTAGTGAAGCTCCAGATGATGCTCAATAGAGCCACCAGTTCTTAACACAAGCAAGTTTGTGAAGAAAATCTACCGAAGACTCCATGTGGAGTTTATCAGCAAGTGCCTGGAACTCCATCCCTGTCAGCTCCAAGAAAATCAATCTTTCTGTTAAGTTATTCCCAAAATGGATTACTCAGTAATAGAGGCCATGGTGATTATAAGATTTCATAATTGCTGCGAGCAGTTGGAATTAGCTGCTGCTGTGTGTGAGATCGATCAGCTGATTTTGGAATGGCGAGTGTGATTTTTCAGGTGATATTCGGGCCACCAGTGGTTGACTTTGATCAACCTCACGTGGTCAAGTATGGGGAAAACAGGGAGTCTTTGTGCTGATATGTTCAATATTTTTCATCATTTGTGTAGTAGATTATTCCTAAAATAGACTGTCACGGTGAGTGATTGATCCCTCACTATTTTTCTGTTTTGCCTCTCTCCTTATTCGGATCATTACCTCTCTCAGAAATGTCCAGGCTTCACTGACTAAACTCAATTGGCACTAATGTATCCAGCTCTATCTGCTGTGTAAACTTTATTAACCTTCATTGAGCATGCAGCCTGAGCTGCTCCGACAGGCCTAACTGAATATTCCTCTGCTGTTTTTCAACCGGCAGCTGTAATTGACTCTCATGGATGCGTGACTCGGTCAGTCTGTGAGGGAGCACATGGCAGTGGAGATAACATCGTCACTATGGTGACAACAGGATGCGGGTCCTCCCGGGGGATGCTGGGAGAGGGTTCCACAGATGCTAACTGCCTAAACACACACGCAAGAGCCAGCGACAGAAAATACAAGTTTATATAGATTTATGGGAACATGAGGTGTGGACCATCTGCTGCTGAAGTACCCCGGTGAATCTTTGTGCTTGTTTAAAAACTTGCAAAACACACACTCGCTCGCATACATTGGAATCTGTTATTTATGTCTACATCCTAACAGGAAGTCGGGGGACATAAACATTAAAGATGCAATCATGTCATGGTGCGCAAAATCTGGGAATCGCGTGTGCTGCCACCTGAAAAAGAAATCTTCATCCACATCCGTGAAATAAAAGCGGCGTGTTGAATGTTTGGCTTTGTTAAACTGCAGGCGGGTCTTGATCAGAATCAGTATGTTGTGAACCACATATGATCACAAGAATCTGGTGGCGGTGCCTCTTATCTCCACATGATCTCAGTCATGTAAACTTTATGTTATCTTGTTGCTACGGACGGGTTTGTTTTTAACAGAGATGTCCGACATAAATATTGGGTTTTCTCTTTTTATATTACAGTCTCGTGTTTCCAATTTTCATCGATTATTAATCGTCCTATTACCAAATCCTTCCTTTTGTTTGCAGCTGCCTTAAAAGCAAATTTCACACGAGGAAATGCAGCTTCTTCAGATGAGTTTTCTGGCCATTAGCAATCTCACACCCGCTAACAGCAATAGGTAATTTGGAGCAACAAGGCTGCTTTCATTGTAGCAGTGTCTGTCATGTTCGTAGAAAGTCACATTTGTATCAATGACTGCTTATTTACCCTAAACTTTATCACAAATATATCAAATATTTTGCGCTATATTTGAATATCTTGCACCTTAAAAGTGAACTTAAGCTCACAGTTTTCTTCAATCTTCATGTCATTAGGTGTGTCCTTAAGGTTCAATCTTTTTTTTCTATTTTCATATGTTTTGTTTTTGTTGTTAAAATCAAATGCAGTATTTATCATTCCATTTTGATTAACATTATTTTTTCTCCTTCATTTTGCTATATAGAATACACAATTCCAGAGGTGAAAATGAACCAGTATCTTACCGTAATGTTGGAGGGAGTCTCAGGTTCTCTTTTAGTCTACAAACAAGATGATGACAGGCGTTACAACAGTGTTAGTGCGATCATCATTAGCTGCATTTTACTTTTAATTACCTGCATTCACACTGACTGTGCTCAATAAACGGGACCACAATCAGCTCGTGCTTCATGAAGGACGTCCTCAACAACTTGAACAAACAAGCACAAACACCTGTTTTGTTGATGTTTACGCCGCTTTAGATGCCCTGCACTGTGTTGCATCTACCTCCATTGTGAGTGTTTGTGTGAGTGACGGGACACACTCCATGGCCTCGTCCCCGCAGCAGCCACCACACCTCCTGACTGACACACAAGAGGGCACAAAGAGATGGTGGATTTCACCCGGCAGCTCCTGCCAGACCTCCACCAGTGTCTCCCTTGGCTCGCAGCTGCTGCGTGAATACACCTCCAGCCATTTCCGCACTGTTGCACAAACCAAAATCACATGTAAAATTATAGGACAGAAAATTAAGAAATCTTAAAGCTGCAACTCACCTTCTCGAGTTTCTCTATATTTGGGGGTGTCTGCTGGACGCCAGTGAACAAGCTGAGGGTTTTAAATTTGATCAAAGTCAGTCTTTTTTAAGCAATACTTACGGTAGAGAGATTTCATAGGCTAAACAAGGCCTGTGGCCCAGACACAACTGATATATGGCCACTGTCACAACACCATTATGGGCCTTTGTTTGTGAACACCAGTCAAACTACAACCACCATCATGCACGGCAACATATCAGGAATCTTCATTATCTTCAATTGAACGGGGGTAGCAAGAGCATTTGGCACACTAGGCACCACTTCACTCTAAAATGTCATTGAGCAAAGCGCTCACTAGGCATTACGCTTGAGGTGCTGCACAAGTAGCCGAGGAGGAATGTCAAGATGTTTCTAAGCACATAGACACAGAGGTGCTTACAAAGCACCCAAAAACTAGACACCCCATAACAAGCTTTGATCCGCGGAAACATGATCGCCAGCCGACTATGGCTTCTGATGATTTGTTGTAATTGTGGTAAGCCAAAGCTCAGAGTTCTGGTGGTGACATGTTCACTTCACCTGCAATTGTATTGAAAAGAATGTGTCAGTAATACTCATTGGATGTCTACATCAGACCCCATATTAAGAGACATCAATCACCTTCTCTATGGTTTTGGACCTGGGCAGAAAGTGAACAGATCCCAGAGGAAACCAACTCAAGAACTGGGAGGTCATTTAACCATGTTGATGTCTTGACGTCAAAACACAAAAGACGAAGTGGATACAGAAATCCATAAATATTTTATAAGCTACATAAAAAGACAAAGGTCAGATTGCTCTTGAGAAGCAAAGCTATTTAAAAACCCATTCATCTGTGTTGAAGATTTATCAGGTAGCTACCCTGTTACTTAATCGTTCCATTTCCAAAGTCAGGCAGTGATAGTACAACTACATTCCATCACATTTTCCGCTTTCACCATGTTATCAGCCAGACAGCCATCATAAAACATAGCAAAAAAGGTCATGTGGTCTTCTTCAGCAGTAAAACTATTTGGTTTGAATATGAATGAATACACAGCCGACTGCGTCAAACACACTTTTAACAAAGAAGCGTGTTGTTAGTGTTTTGAGACCACCAACAGTTCAGGTAAATAAACACAGTATTTGGACTCTCTCACTTGGCCTGGCTTTGTGTGAACAAGACCAAGGCCACTCGTAAGGGAATGTAGACTTTGTTCAACAGACCCCAGTAACAGCTCCTCCCCTTCTAACACACACGCCAACAAAACGCAGCTACTTAAGTGCGTCACCAACTGACATAATATTGTCCAGCTAATCTGCACCTCTCACGTCACAACATGAAGCCTTGACAAGCACTTCAATACAGTTCAGCGCTAGAATAGACTTGTAAACAACCATGAGGTGTTTTTTTGAAGTGAACGTGAATAGACTCTGTTGTAGGCTCATGTTCATCGATTATCAATAGCCTCAGAATAAATGTCTTGTATTTATTTATTTTTATTATTTATCTATTGTCTGAGGCAAGAAAAATAGATCATTTTCATTCCTTTTATTTTGACAAAAATTTTAAGAAAAGATAAATAAATCAACAAAAAATGGGGGGAAAATACATGAACTGTATTTATTAATGAAACTATTTTATCCCTTAATAAGTTTTTAGACATGATGAATAAAATCATCATCACAACGGAGGAGATAGCTAAGCTGAGAGAACCAAAACACATAGACTGGCACTCACCACAAATCTTTCCGATGTCACCTTTAAATATGTGCCATGTTTTGGTGAAGTCACTGCTGAGCTAGACAGCACACCGACTTCTCCCACTGTCTTGACTCACACGTCTCCCCCAAATATTGTGACTTGTTATGTTTAGTTTGGCCTGTGTTTCAGTCACCAGACCAATAAACACAATTTCTATATTTATGACATGTTTATCGTTCGCCAAGTCCTATGACTAAAAGTTCCATTGGTGGTTTCAAAGCTCAGACTATGCAGTGTGGCAAACAATCCACCTTTGAAATGCCTTTTTCTTGAGTTCTAGCAGCGACAGCTGAAAATGGACAACAGAACAGAACAACAGAAGAAGAAAAAACAGCGATACTGTTTCATTCACTTCAATAAAGGAATGTGTTAAACAAATCTGAGTTGATGTCTAATGAAAATGCATCAGATTAACAGTGATATCACTGTTGGGACTAGCACCCCAAGATGATTACATAAAACCAGACTCGTTCCAACAGGAGGAGCTTTTCATGTCTGAATGACTTCTCAGAGGTAGTGATGTTTCAAGCTGATTTTTTGTGCATGATTTTCTGATCAAGAGAGGCTGTGGTAGTTAAAGCTGACCTTCTAGCACCTTCTCTATCACATCAGATGCGTCATGAGGGCAGGGTGAGACCACAGTGAGTAAGTGGAGAGTGTGCAGTAGGGTCTAGCATCATGGATGAGTATAGGGCAACTCATGCCAGGGCTGGGTCCCACTCTGCCCAGAAGCATGGCTTGTTCCTGATAGTGGCGTCCAGACATAAATAAAGACTACTTAGCCAGCATAAACGCATGTGATCTCTGATGTGGAATGTCCAAATTTATATCACATTCATTCCTATGAATGTGACATAAATTATGTATGTCTTCTTTTAAACAAGCGCTGAGAGGCTCACAGCAATTTAAATGTTTTTCAGAAGTACTGTTATAGATATTTATGCATGTAGCTCCCCTTAAATTACCTAAATGTATTTTCAGTTCTTTACCTAGGTCATGTTAATATGCAGTGACCAAGTATAGTGTAGAATTAACATGAAATTGCCCTTGTCACTGTGAAGAATGCAAACATTTATGTGGCATCTTATCAGCAAACTGGAGGTATGATTGATCATAGGGTGAAAATAAAGCTGAAGAATGATTAATCACAGCAGTACAACAACAGACAGAGTGACTATGAACATGTTGCGTTGCTCAGAGCAATAGCATGCGTTTAAATAACATGAATAGGATTTAGCTACTTTAGTTTAGTTGCTTCACAAACTGTAGCAAGTACTTGCTTTCTCTGAGCAATACGGCATAAATATAAAGCGTCAACATTAAACACTCGACAAATGAAGGCTAGATGTCATTTTGCTTAGCAACACAACTGACAGGTTGAGTTTCAGGGAAATAATGTAAAGCATGTAACTCAATTGGTTGGTGCCTTTGCACTTATTTTGTTGTTGATATTCTGTCTGCTTTATTAGTATCATTAGCGTTGTAAAACAATTAGGCCGAATCATTCCTTCCTTTGAAGACACAATAAAAATGCCAAGCTCACAAAAGCATTTTGCCTTTTTATGAGAAGCTTATGTTTTTTAGTCAGTATATAAACAGTTTAAGCAACATTTATAGGTAAGCAATGAAAATGTTTCCACAAATTTACATTTATGATACGGCACCCAAACGATGACCAAACAAATTGTCATAAGTCATATTGAGCACACATTATATTTTGGAAGACAGGCCTGCATCCACATTTCTGTATTTTAGCTCACATATAGCTTTAGGTCATGATGTGCTGAAATATTTGTCGTGCAATGCTGGGCAATACAGAGAAAGAAAATAACTGCATAGGTAACTTGGATCAAACATTCTCCCAGAACGGTAGACCATATTATGAGTTTCACCCTTCTATGAGGTGAAATGCCTTCCTGCTAGAAAAGGTGATTTGTCTATTAACACAATAAGAATGAAAAATCGAGGAAATGTTTTCAGTTCTGTACACTGAGGATAGCACAGTTATTTAAAATCCATGGCGTCATAAAATAGTGGATTCAAAAGAAGCAAGGTGAACTTCACTCACACAGGTCATTGAGCCAGAAGGCAACTTACACAACCCAAAACCAGTCACATACAAATGCCATTCTTGTGGACTTTATGAAGAACAAATGTCAGTATTCCGACCTCTCAGGGGTCAGATGGTCCATACATACCTTGGCATGAGACGTCGGGATTCTGGTGAGAAGAAGGAATTGAAACATTCCTAGAATAACTTGGAGCATAATCCCCATTGTGCAGGAGTCCAGGGGCCACACAAAAATATTTTGGACCGATCCAAAAAAACATCCAAAATGACGTTATCCCCCTACTGACTGATCTTAGAGTCCAGTTTCATTCTCCACCTTATATTGCTTGGCTGGACCAAAGGTGTCATTTTGGAAACCTGAAGTTAACTTCTTCTTCTTTTTTAAAACGAAGCAGTCGAATGCGCAAATCTGAACAGGGGTAGAATCCGGATATTTGGAGGGCACGTGTCTAAACTTTCCCTCTCTGTACTGATCAAGCAGTCAGCGAGTGCAGGTCAGCGGCGAAGGTCCAGTGGCGTGACCGGTGCTTCTCCAGGGATGGCTCACAAATCCTGCATGTATGGACGTAAAATCACATCCACGCAGATACGACGAGTCATCCCGGCGTGCAGAGGCGAAGTGCCGCATACTCCCTTCCCTGGCTCGGTCGCAGCCTCCCCGCCGTTGCCCCCACTCAAATGACGTTTCTCGGCCAGGCGCATCTCCACGATCTCCTAAAATTAGAGCAGGGGCAGAACCCTCCCCTGACCGGTGCAAGCGCTCCGCACTGGAGGGTGAAGGCAGACGAAGGAGAGGCGGCAGCGGCGGCAGATCTCATTTGTCGTTGTGATCGCTTCCCTCATTTCCTTTGCCCTTGAGAAGCGCTCCAGTAACCATTGCGCTGCCAACTTTACTCTCAGCGGGACAGTGGCACCCACCGCTGCTGGAGCCAGGTGATGCGCCTTGCTCAAGAGAAAGGGAGGCGTGTGGAGCAGTGGAAAAGGTCGTGTCCTTGGTGAATTTTCTATCCACATTAATTTAATTTCGGAGATCCTGGCGTGAGACTGGAAAATGACCTCTAACTGAAGCGTCCCTTGAATGACTAAGTCAGGCGTATACAACATCTTTAAGGTCTCATATGAACTACTATGCCAGTCTGGATGCACTCTGTCGTGTCCATGACCTGTCTTTCATACAGAATAGTGATGACTGCGAACCTCACTGCTGACTGTAGATTAGATCTTTCTGGCGTAAGAAGTGGCTCCAGTGGTCAGACACACCAAGTTCTGTTCAGTTTTCCCTGACATGGTCTCTTTGGCCAGCTGGAAGAGCTCCAACTACTGTGGCTAAATGTCATAAAGCGAGTGAAATGGGAGGTCAATAAGGGTCAGTAAATAAAATGCTAGTGCACGAGTGCCAACAATCAAACAAGTCAATGATTAATCACGGCGATCCTTATCACTGGTCAGCGCAACTCTGATGGCAACTTGTTTTCAAACGGCATGCAGCAGTTGTTTTTAAGAGCTCACACGGCTTTGTGTCGAAACCTCTTCCACTTGTGTTTTTGAGTGCTGACACCAGCGTCTCGGTCATTCTGGGCTGTTTGGGTTATGACAGGCCACTTGAGGGTGTCTGAACGGCACGCGGGGACATTTTGTCTTTTTAAGTTTCTCTGAGAGGAGACTGCAAAACTTTATCACCAGATTTCCCTCTCACCCCAATATCCGGGACTTGCTGGGTCTGCACTGGGACTTCCTCCTAAATGCACTAGGGAAGACATGCTACCAGTAGATTTAGTTATCTGCCTGACACAGGAGGCATTCACAGCAGCATAAAGATGGATGATATTCCATAGCCATTGAAATAGGTAGGCCTGTTGAGGGAAATGAATGAATGTATGGGTATGAATTAGCATGACAGTAAGTAAATTGTGTCATAAAAAAATTAAATCTTCTTTATATAGTGACTTCACTTCAGGCTTGGAGGCTCCTCTAGCCACCTCTATGAACCTGGACCGCAGCATTTTAGGAGGAAGGACAAGCTAGTCTACTTTAAAACATTTGAAAGGGCTGAGGGAGCATTTGGCCAGGTTCCAGCTGGGTAAGGAGTTTCACTCTGCACTCTTCTATTTGTCCACTTTACTTTCCCACAATGAAGCATATGAAAGCGACAATCCTTGATTTGTTCATCCACTTTGAGTCATGCAGTCAGTGGGCAGAAGAATTCTCTTTATTTGCGAAACAAAATGTTGCACAAATGGAATGGCCAACTGTACTATGAAGAAAATCAATTGCACATCGGCACTGGAACTACAATACAATAATCACGTCTGTGTCTCTGCCATCACATTCAGGGTAGTTTAAACAGCGCTCTTTAAATACACAGACATTCTGCATGTTGGTTCCACCTGCAGGCAGTCTGGGATGACGACAGAACTCTCTACTTCTCCCCTTTGTCGTTGCGAGTCTTGTACTTTTCCAGGAACTCTGCGTGCTTCTGCCGCAGGATTTCAGTCTGTTTCTTAAAACCGTTGACCCTGTGGAATACTACGGCCATGAATCACACCACTAAAATGGGAGATTAAAGACACTGAAAAAAGAACACAGACCTCGCCCGCTCCTTGGACTCATTGTATATTTCTGTGATGACTCTGTCCTTCTCATCCATGAAGTTGTTGTGAACTTCTTCAAGTTTTCTAAAAATTAAAATCACGACAAAAATATGAGTCAGCATAATGCTAATAGTTCATCAGCAGAAGCTCCTAACCCCAAAAAAGTGACCTACCTAAAAAAGATCAAGTGGGCTCCAATACTGATCAGCATGGTGAGAATGCAGTAGCCCACCAGGCGAAGGTTCTTCCGCCGCCTCTTCTCAAATGCCTCTCGAGTCATCTCCTGAGTTTGAGAATGGTGGAACTGTTCCCAGTAACGCATGTTGTCCTGGGCCGCTGCACTGGAGCTGGAGTCAGGAGAGGTCGATGTGAAGACGTTTTACAAGTGTCAATCATTGGATGCCACTTTATTCACCTGGCCCTGTGGTTAGACTGAGTGGAGGTAGATGTGAAGGGTTGGCTGCCACTGTGTGGGTAACTGATCTTGACATCATACTCTTTCCTGGTCAACTCTTTACTCAACACGCTGTACGCCTCGTTCAGTTGCACAAACTGGCTGTGCAGGCTGGGGTCTGATGGGTCTCTGTCCGGGTGCAACTGTCGAGATGAAAGCATTTTATTTAAAAAATAATAATAACGGTTTGTTTTAAGTTGATACGTTAATTTATAAACTGTGGCTTTTGCTGCTACATAAGTCAAAATTAATTGGTACTACACTATACGAACGGTTAGACGTTACCGTTCGGAAAAACAGGGAAGCAGTGCCCCCTTGTGGCATGTTCATTTGTTACCTGAAAAATACTACCATCATGATGGTTCAAAAAGTTATGAGTCCTTATGACATAGAACAATAAGAAGAAAAGAAAAGATACAAGAAAATACATATACACCATAAAAGACTTCATACACACTATTCTATTTTGCCTGGACAGCAGCTGTAAAAGACACCAAGATTATCGGTTTTATCAGTTCTTATCAGTCACTTATGCAGCAGTTAAAGTTAAATAAAAAGAGGCAAGGCTGAGATGATGTTTTGTTATGTCAACAACAGCATGAAATATGACAATCTGCATTTACAGTAAATGTGCTTCATTCTACCAGGAATTGGGGTGCGGACATGCAGACATGCAAACTTAACAGAGGCAGATTCAAACATAAATAAGTCTGTTGAATGAAAGAGAGAAACCTACCTTTTTAGATTTATCAAAAAAGGCATTTTTTATTTCATCCAACGACGCGTCGGATTTCACTCCCAGCAGATCGTAGTAGTTTGCAACTTTTCTAGAAGACAGAAGGCGAGTGAAAAGCAGTCACACAAAGCACCGCCGGCAGTGTGAGAACACTATATTCAGTTTGTACCTGTTTGCAACACTGCGAGAGAGCAGACGGAGTTGACTCTGGCAGCACCACACGCATCTCTGACACAGTTGCAGCTGAGCTTTGACCAGCATGACTGTGTATTTGTTGAATGCCAAGTAGATGAGAGGAAGCAGCTGAACCCTTCAAATGAGGGAGCATGGTTATTATTATTGTTATAACACTGTGACAGACTCTTAACATTTCAACTCAGTTTTTTATTTTATCTGTAGACCCACCTTCAACACTCGCAATTCGGGAGATTATTATTACTTCACAGCTTTTGACTTTGTTTAGAAGCAAAGGCAACAGAAGCGTACAGGACACTTGAGCTATAATAAATGCAATAAATGTTTTGGAGTTGGTGGATTAGCGTTGACAATCAATGGGAATCGTTTCCCCTTCACTTGTTAGTCTGCTGTCAGAGAGGGTGATGATGTCAGCAACTACCTCCAGACGTGATCCATACACGGTGGACCACGGCAGAGGTGAGGACAACACACGCTAAATTTAACTTTGTTGACGTCCACTTCATTTGCACTTTTGTTGTCGTCAGGACGTCACGGTCCACGGACACTTTACTAACGTTAACGCTTAAAAAATGTTTCTTAAAAACACGTTTAACAACTTAAATTGCATGTTTAGATGCAAGTAAAAAAGTCCGAGTGGAAGAACAATTGTATATGTCATTGACTCAACAGCGAATCAGGAGCGGTGACTGACTGTTATTGTACACACGAGCTAATGCTAGTCAGCGTTAGCACCCATAACAACCAATAGGAAGCAGTCGATCAAAACACCGATTGACACAACAGATAACACGTTTTGGAATAAGCATGAGAAGTTCAGATCATGAGTCGAAGGTCATACCGGCAGGAGTCGTCGCTAAAACATCGCGGTCCTGAAAGCTGTGTTGCATAAACTCAACAAAGTCATCAAGCTTGATGTAATGCAAGCAACTAGCCGGAAATGAGACACATCTTCAAAATAATAGGTGAAAAGTGCGACACTTATTGACTGCCTAACTCTGTCATAGTGACTGGTGTGTAACCATATTATATTTTTATTTAAAAGCTTCATACGTTAAATTTGTGAAATATAGACTCACGTTATCAATCACATGGATGTTTTTGAAACCGGAAATGAGACCTACTCGACATACATACGCTTGTTCTGCATCTTAAAACGAAGCCCAACCAAACTGTTGCACTTCCCTTTGGCCGCTAGGTGCCACTGGTGAGCAGACTGAGATGGAAACAGAGGAAGTAAGTTGCACCGGTCACGTCAGGTCGGTGAGTGGCGATTCTTTTCCTCTGGACTTGTCTTATTGGCGTGGTATTCGTAAACCTGACGTGGCCTAGTGTTTTCATTGGGCATATTCGTTAATAATTCATGGATCAAGTTGAACAAAAAGGTAAACACTCGCGTGTTGAAACGCGTTCTCACCGATGATTCGTTTGCCAACAATATTTGTCTCATGACGCTTTAAAAACGGATGTGGTGTAACTCGTGAATGTGTCGTAGATTTGATAAATAAGTTCAATTCCATTGTGGTTAACTAGTTTCTCATAAACGTATGAGCGAGCAGACCACGGTAGAATGTTTTAGGCGTTGATGCGTTTGAGTGTTTTTCTTCTGTAGGATACTTTACTCCCTTTGTCAAAGGGGTCAAACTTGGGGGTTAAAGAAGATGGACAGAGACGTCTCTCTGCTGCTGGACTGTGCTGCCTGGCACGGTCTGCGACAGTCTCAAGTCCGAGTAGAGATATCTGAAAGGTAGAATTTTGTGATTGTATTTAAATATTAAAACCTATTACCCTCAGTTATGTATTGTTATCCTTCTCCTATATGCCCAAATTTGGCTTTTAAAATGCCCCGTTTCTGTCCGTCTCTCAGGTTTAACAGGCACAGAGATGCAGATCTTGAGCGACACATCGATCACTTGTGGGCAGAGAGGTTGGCCAAGGAGCCCTGGCTGTTCAATGGAGCCAAGTTTAGACTTCACTCCTTCCAGTTCTCATCGCTCAACACGTCTTCATCCCACCATTTCCTCTGTTCAGGAGACTCTGAGTCAAGCCATGCTAAATCAACTGGTGCTCGACTGGACAATGCAATAGTAGCGTCTGAAAAGGGTGAAGGCAATGAGCTCCAGCCAAAAGAGAGCTCTGATGATAACTACCGGAGTGAGGAGGCTGTTCCCTTGCTCACCCTCAGGCTGGGCCTCACCTGCTACAAAGACTATTTGGGCACCAACTGGTCCCTCCGAGTGGATGAGCTTCACAAGCGTGGAGAGAGTGAGTTTGGGGACCATCTGGCTCTTCTGGCTCAGCCACTGGGTGTAGGTGCGGTGATGTCCACCAGTGATGGAAAGGTGGTGCTGATCAGGAGGAGTCAGAAGGTTGCTGAAGCTGGCGGACTGCTGGACATTCCTGGAGGTCACCCCGAGCCCAAGGTGAGAGGGAGTCCAGACTGTCCTCGCTCTTGCACAGGACCTCAACAACTTCTATTGTCGCTTTGAGCAGCCATTTTGCACCAACACCTCTGTGGTCTCTCCAGCCCCAAGTTCCACTTTAAAACAAAGGACTGTGCTGTCTCTTAGTGACACAACTAAGAGCAATGATGTCACTGAGACAGCAAAGACCACAGTCACTTTTGATGAGCCACCCCCTCACCTCCCCCCTCTTTCTCTTGACATCATGGAGCAAGACGTGCGCACTCAGTTCAGGAGGCTGAACCTTCGGAAGGCGGCAGGTCCGGACAGAGTTTCCCCTGCCATCCTGAATCATTGTGCTGCTGAGCTGGCTCCAGTGTTCACGGACATCTTCAATGCTTCCTTGGTGTCCTGTCATGTACCTGCCTGCTTTAAGTCCACCACTATCATCCCTGTTCCCAAGAAGACCAGGATCACAGGACTGAATGACTACAGACCGGTGGCACTGACGTCTGTGGTCATGAAGTCCTTTGAGCGCCTGGTTCTCTCTCACCTGAAGTCCATCACTGTTTCTCACCTGGACTCATTGCAGTTTGCCTACAGAGCCAACAGATCTGTGGACGATGCAGTGAACCAGGCCCTTCATTTCGTTCTGGAGCATCTGGACTCCCCAGGAACCTATGCCAGGATCCTGTTTGTGGACTTCAGCTCTGCCTTTAATACAATTCTTCCAGCTCTGCTTGAAGACAAGCTTCGCCAGCTGGACGTGCCTGACTCCCTCTGCAGATGGATTACAGACTTCCTGACCAGCCGGAGTCAGCGTGTGCGGCTGGGGACGACTGTCTCTGACACTCGGACCCTCAACATCGGGTCTCCTCAGGGCTGTGTTCTCTCTCCATGGCTCTTCTCTCTGTACACTAACTGCTGCACCTCCAGCCACGAGTCCGTGAAGCTGATCAAGTTTGCGGACGACACCACCATCATCGGGCTCATCTCAGATGGAGATGAGTCGGCTTACAGGAGGGAGGTGGAGCGGCTGGTGTCTTGGTGCAGCCACAACAACCTGGAGCTCAACGCTCAGAAGACAGTGGAGATGGTCATGGACTTCAGAAGAGTAACAGCTCCTCTGTCCCCTCTCATTTTGGCTGGTTCACCTATACCTATTGTAGACTCCTTCTGCTTCCTGGGAACCACCATCACTGAGGACCTCAAATGGGAGCCAACCATCAGGTCCCTCATCAGGAAGGCCCAGCAGAGAATGTTCTTTCTGAGGCAGCTACGAAAACTACGACTGCCGACGAAGTTGCTGGTGGAGTTCTACACGGCCATCATCCAGTCCATCCTCACCTCCTCTATCACCGTCTGGTACAACAGTGCCACCTCCAGGGACAAGAGCAGACTGCAGCGCATCGTACGTTCTGCTGAGAAGGTGATCGGTTGCAGCCTGCCACCTCTTCAGGACCTGTATGTCTCTAGGACCCAGAGACGTGCAGGTCGGATCAGAGCCGACCCTTCTCACCCTGGACATGGACTGTTTGTTCCTCTTCCCTCTGGCAGGAGGCTACGGTCCATCCAGACCAGAACCTCCCGTCACAGGAACAGCTTCTTCCCCTCGGCCGTCAGATTGTTAAATTCGTGAACAGCCTTGTTGTTATGTTATTCTATTTATTTTATTTTATTTATTTATTTATTTATTTATTTATTTATTTTTTTTTTTTATTTTTTTTTTTTATTTTTTTATTTTTTTTATTTTTTTTTTTTTTTATTTATTTTTTTTTTTAACTTATTTTTGTTGCACTTTATTCCAAGGCACTTTCCTAGTCAGTGGGCTCCCCACTGACCATGGCAATAAATTTGATTCTGATTCTGATTCTGATTCTGATTCTGAACTGTTGACTTGCTGCTGTGCTGCTCAGGTGGTTTTGGAGAGCTTGGGTCAGACAGTGTGCGAGGAGAGCATCACAGTGACGCTGCTGCAACACAAACCCGGGGCTGTTGTGGCAGAGCTATTCTCCTCTGTGTGCGCGGAGATCAGAGATGAGGTGAGGATCTTGTACCGCTTTAAAGTGAGCCTGCCAAGAGAAGTGACTGAAGCTGCTGTGTATTGATCATGAGAGGATGAATCTGCTGGATGAAAGTACTCAGCCTGTTGCAAGACAGTGTCTGGGTGTCATTTTATTTTTATATTGCGAGGCAATAAGGGTGTCACACTGTGGTTTAGAGCACACCTGACCATGACAGAGAACTGTTTGGGAAATCAAACAAAAAAAGTGATTTCACAGCAATCTGGGGCAATAAAGTGAATTGTTTTCTAGGTGTGTTTCTGAACCTTTGCCCCACTTTGTATGTCAAGTCATGCTGCATGAATAAGCACTTTTAAACTTCTCGTGGGATCTTGAGGAAAGAAAAGGGCCTTTTTCAGAAATAGTCAAATTCTGCCCCCTAAATTTACATGTTTCATTAGACCTTCTTTTTATCAGCAGCCACCTTCAGTAGAAGCCCTCTCTCTTTTTTCCCCTCTCCAGGTGAACGTTCCTCTCCAGTTCCTTGGCGAGCCTGTTTTGATGGGAGTGGCTCTGAATCACACCAGCGCCGGCAGACCCAGCGCAGAGTTCCACGTCAGGTGACTTACACTGGGGCGAACACAGCAGTTCCAGCAGAATCCACATAAACAGACTGAAACACACTCGCTTTCACATGCACAGGTCTAGCGGGGACACATGGGTCAGGATGCTTGTTCATTTCCATGTTATAATTTAGCTGAAGTCTGCTCGCAGGCATCACTACAAAACCCCTCTGAGAAAACCATAGTCATGAATAAGCACATGGAAATATGTCAAGCAATGTGAGCTTTTGCTTGAATTGTTTGTTAAAGAAATCAGGTTTTTGGTTTTGACATCTCCGTGTTTGCAGCTGCTCACTAACATCTGATGAAGTTAGAACGCTGTACTGGCAGGGAGGAGCCGAAGCCCACGAGTCCACCGACATCGTCTTCATCACAACAGGGGTAAAGGACGGATGACAGAAAAATTCACTGGTTTGCTTTTGCATCTAACATGCTGGTGTGAATAATCTTAATCTGAGTGATTTATTGAAATGATGTTGTGATGTTTTATTGAATCAAAATGGTTCCAAATGGATTATTTTATAGGAAAATAATATATTACTACAAATATAGTGTTTCCCAGGATCTCCCAATGAAGTCATATAAAAATACAAATAACTGTTACAAGGGAATGGGTTATATGGAAAAAAAAAAAAAAAAAAAATATATATATATATATATATATATATATATATATATATATATATATATATATATATATATATATATATATATATATAAAATTCTGGACAATATATCAAAATGATACGTGATGATGATTGAAGTATGGAAACATGATGTTGTATTATCGGGAAAATATACTTTGAAAAAAAGTAGGTTAAAAAGATGAGGGGAAATATAATTATGTAGAGAGACAGGATATATTTGTTTGGGGAAAAACTGAAATATTGAGAGATTAGATTTCCCAAGTGTGACTAAATGAGTTCATGTCCTTTAGCAGTTCTGGATGTAAAAATACATCATTTACACAATAACTGCATCAACTCAGAAAGAATATTAGGTTTGTTTCAAGTTATGTGACACTGAGCTCAGGATGGTCATGGCAGGGTGAAGGCCTCCTTAAGGAAAGACTCTAGGCAGCCTGATAGCTCCTTTGTTTTTATTTGAAAAAATCTCTGACACAAATTAATCTGTGACAAATTCCTCCGATTGCTGCATTCAAATATTGCATTGTGTGGTGACACGGACAACTGAGCTCTCACACAAACCTAATTTAAAAAATACATATCAGTACACATGAAATATGTGTGTATTGTTTCAGGAGATGTTGCATCTGGACTTGAACATTCCACTGTGGGCGGAGATGTGTCCTTCAGCAAAAGGAGCAGTTCTGCTTTTTCAGAAGGTCCGACCCGACAGAGAAACGTCTGCTCGACAAACCAGTGACGTACAAGTTTAACTCCAGAGAATTGTATTTTAGCACATTGTTTTGAAGAGAAAATATTAAAAAAAATAAAATTTGTACAAATCTTGTAAACAAAGGTATTGATACTTGAAAACACTGATAGTCCGCCACAGCTGGTAGTGCAATATCATTGCATATTGTCATGCTTCTAGCTTCCTCCGTAACTACCTGCCGAAACTCCAGTTGTTGTAGTTGATGCTCTGTCCTGGGTAAGGCAAACTCCACTGAAAAAGACACATTATTTTTGGTCATCTTTGTGGTGTGCAGACATTTCTGTGACAACCATCAGAAAAATGTAGGTCATCACTCACATATCCAGGTGGCTGGCTCCATGGTTGCTGGTTGGATTTTGCCTCACTCCATCCTTAGCAAATGAAAGAAACAAACCAAAAAAATAGTCATCAAAGTCCCCAAAAGTAGTTTCAATATTGTGGACGCTACCTTGATTCCACTGTGTCCAACCAGAATAAGAGCAGCCGTAAGGGTGCGGCCGTTTGCGGATTTTGGGCTTCTTCTTAACCTGAATGGGAACAGGGGGCAGCAGTCTGTGTGCTTCATCTTTACACTCCTGCAGGAGGGACTGTGCTGCCTCCTGTGACAGCTCTATGTACTGCAGCTCATCCATCAAGTCGTCCTGCTGCTCTGGAAGACTGCAGCTAACTGGAAATAAAGATCAAATATTTCAGAATTTGAGGGAAATGTACAGCAGTTCAGCACTGTTGATTGGCATGAGGAGTGCATTCTGTACCTTGCAGTTTGAGCAAGTCTGTGTGAGGGATTTGCTCGCCATCTTGTCTCTGCTGCTCAGCGAGCCTTTTCCTCCACTGCTCTGTAGAAGGGAATATCACCACCACACGCCGCCTGAAGCCTTTAAACAGCTGCAACTTGTAGCATCGAGCAGAGAACAGAGTGTTGCACTGAAAAAAATTTAAAAAGCACAATGCTGGCTATATATTTGTTTCAAGATGACTCTAAATATGCCACATTTGCAACCACCAAGACTCTGATTCAACCAATATATGATATTACCTGGTCAAGTATGTAGTTTCCCGGTGTAGAAGCCGCTACTTTGATGAGCTCCGTCAAACACTGTGCCGCCTGCTGAAGTTGGAGCTCCCTCTGCTCTGCATTCTGAACACAGACGATGCATTAACATCACAGAGGTGATGTACTCTTCATTGTCTCCGACTCACCATCATACATGACAGCAGCTCCTCTGTACCCAACAGTTGAAAGTGTTTCTCCGGGTGCTCCTGCATGTGAGACCGAGCCCATCGGCTCTTCCCAGAACCAGGCAGGCCCACCAACAACACCATCTTTGATAACAAAAGGTGGAATAAGAAAAAATAGTGGATTGGGAAATGAACATTTTTGACGTTATTTTAAATGAAACGCACCTCACACACTGCACTGTCATTCGTAGCTGATGCAGCAGTTACTCTCTGTTCAGCAGGAAGTGTCACCAGTGAAGTAAAGCCTTGTGGTGTTGGGTACCAGGGCGGGCCATTAGGGTCCAGGTTAAACTTAACATAGCAGTTCTTACATAAGACATGGGGGAACAGAGCATGTCCCAGCAGCCTTGACGAGTCCACAGAAAAGGCATTACCCATGAAATGTCCATTTTTGTGGAATGAGAACTGAATAACATCTGAAAATGACTGTGGATGTGAAGAAGGAGATTTAAATAAAACACTGTATGTGATGTGCTACGTTCATGGTAAAAGAGACACTTACTACATAACAGCCTATAATGTCCCCTTCTGAATATTGTTCACCAAATTCTTCAGACTTTCCCCCTGAAACCTTTTCACCAGTTGCATCATAAGCAAACGAAAACTCCTCTTCACCTGGAACATTTCAGAGAAGCTACTGTGAAAAGTCAAAAATAAATGTTCAATGACGTCAGCTACTAGTACTTACCCAGCAACAAACAGCTGTCAGCGACAGACCAGCCGACTCTCATGCCGCAGGATTCACTTCTCTCTGGGGCCCCCATCTGTGCGATCGACAACTTCCTCTCCACTCTCACCTCAAATCCCACCCAGCCCTGTGCCACGCCATGACTGAGTCGGCAGCCAGACCACAGGAGAGGAAACCGGTCCCAGAATCTCGGCCAGCCACTCGATCCATCAGGACCCACTTCAAAGTGAAGATGAGCATCGTCTGCAGGGGGATAAAAAAACAAACAGTGAGGAAGTTACAATTAAATCTGCTCGTGTACAACAATTTCACTCACGTGAATTGAGCTGTACTTTATCTCGATCACTCCAAATTTCCACTTCTTTCCTCAATGGATCCTGCACTAGTTTGGTTCTAGTTCAGAAAAAAAACATGGTTTATATTTTGAATAGAAACCTTTTCCAGTACTACTCTGGATAGCCTTTCCCCAACCCCAGAAGCAGCAGTTGTTCAGCATGTTTGGTTTGAAAATGTACCTCTTATATCTGATCTCCTCTTTAAACTCATAGAAAGCTCTTCCTCTGCCTTCTTTGTGATGGTCACAAGCTCCCTGTGGTCTCACAAGTTCTCCACCCGCCGTGGGACACTCACTCCCAGGCAATGACCCAGAGTTTGGTGTTGGAGACGGATATTCAACGGCGTCGGTCTGAGTACCAGTGTCCGAGTATTCACGACTCCTCTCCAGTCCACTCGGTGCTGTTGCTGTAGTCGAAGCTGACAACTGTGCTGTGGACACGAGGACATCCTCATCGTTATTCTGAACCTCGGACGCATCTTGCTCCAGACATTCATCCGTAAGTCCAGACTCCAGAGCTGACCAGAGTCTACCAACCAGCTCTGCCTTCAGCCCTTTGCTGTCCAGTCCTTTTAGCTGAAGTCTGGTCCGTAGCTCGGATACCTTTAACTTCTTAATGTCCGCTAGCTTCATAGTCAAGCGCAATTATTAGTGCTGAGGATAAACGTTGATTAAGAACAGCAGGGTTTTTAAAATAGAAAGTTGTTTTCGAATAGGAACAACAGTTCAATATGGTGCCCCGGGTTCTGATTGGCTGTTTCACTTCCTCGCTGATGCTTGAATTCTGTTTTGAGTGTGACGTTACTTTATAGCGCCCCTGGAGGTCATCTGTGCTATTACCTTGGACGCCTACGTTCCGTGTTCCTTTCTATCATTATAATCATATGGAGTTTAACAAGTGATTCTAAATCGTGGGCAAACTACATGCTAAAATGTATATCATCATAAGCCCGACTAATTAATAGATTATTTCAACATTTCAAGCCTATCATAAAACAAACATGTAGGACAAAAAATATTAAAGGAGAGACATATTTGGATTGTTTTATTTGGCAATAGGAAAATAATGATGTACAAAAGGTAAACAAAGTAAAAAGAAGCAAAAACAACATAGCCTTTCCTCTTCCTCAGATTTCTTAATCCGTCATCTGTGCATCATCGCAACGGCTGTGGTCAGAATTCACAAGAATTTTTTTTTATTAACTTTGCTTCATTCTTTTACATCTCCACAAAGTATTCTGGCTTTCTTTCTGACCCCTCCACAAACATCTGTTGATAAAGAAATTGTCAGACATCAGATGAAATTCATCTGCTCTGCAACTCTAACAGAGGGATGAACCTCTGATCACATTTGTCTGCTTCACTTATAGCCTCTAGCAGCTGCATCCTCACAAACAACATCACAGCGAAAACCTTCATCAGATCGCAGAATGGAAAAACACACATAAGAGAACGTTCATGCTCACACAGTGAGACCATTTCATGTACACGATAAACAACACTCAGTCACACTCTGAACCACAGTCTTCCCGATAAAAGCTCTTCAGTGGTACATCTGAGTGTCAACAAGACAGCCTTCCCTGACAAGGACAAAAGTGCAAAATGTCCTTTAGAAATGTAAACAAACATGCATGTTCAGTACATCTAGGGGAACTCCCACCCAGTGCTTCCATTGGCTACATAAATGATGCATTTCTGGACAGCATTAACCTATGCGAACGGAAGAATTATGCACGGAAGATATTCAGGAACTACTAATTTGGGACTGAATAAAATTTGAAAAATTTAAAGTTTGAAACATGATCTCTTTGGTTACTTTTCAAATATTTGGTATTTCAATATGAAAGAAGGAGAACGGCGTGACGATCATGCTCATTAAGAGTTGAGGGTACTTATACATTTGAGAAGTAAAGAGGAAGGTTACATATGAATATGTATGCGTCACATGTAGATGACAAAAATATACTACAAATCCCACTTGGCAGTGACCGTTGGACGAGGAGGGCGAGGTCAACAAACAGTGCAAAGATGGACCTCCTGCATTCCAAAAGGAAGTGACGCACCACACGCTACCTGCTAGTTACACTAAGAGAGTTGGTGTTGCTGGTGGTAGGGAAGGGGAGGCGGAGACTTCTGATGGGCTCTGTCTCAGCAGCAACTCCTTCTCTCGTGGAAGACACGGCCCACTAATGTGCTGGCTGTGCGAGTGGTAGAGACGTAGGAAGGCCAGGATGGACTGAGCAAGCCACAGAGCCGTCACACACCAGAGAGAGAGCTGGGGACAAACAAGTCCGTTTAAAAAGAAGTTCACTGCAAGTCATGGGATGTCACGGATTATTGAAGGATTTCAGGGGACACGGCTCGGGCATTATCGTTCCAATACGCTTCATAATCAAGCAACAACCTCAACATATAACATTATAAGGACAATCCAAGTAGACACAGGCATGTAATAATTCAATTAATTTTGTGACTTAACATGTATTTCGCGTGTTTTCTCACCTGGGCCATGCTGAAATCTGTGTGAAATGACGAGGTGTTTACATCGAGGTGAAGCGCAGCGGACTGGGCCTCTGCACAGCTGAAAAGAACAGTGAAAAGATAAACGTATTAGTGATTCTTTTTCACATCTTTCACCATAGATACAGAAGCTTGGCAGCTCCTTTACCCCTCGTGATAAACTAATCACTGATATGATCGCTGTCACATGCAGCTGTGACAGAGCAGAGACCGAACACAAAACGGGTCTGCATTGGATGATGTAATCTGAAATCATTACACACATCTCATAGTTTAAGATGCACGCGGAGCTATAAGAGATATTAGTTAGTAAAACTAAAATGAGGTGCATTAGCCGAAGATAATGTCCCCAAAACATTTGAACGTGAGATGAAAGGACTATATAATCTAATCTTAACATGTTAAGGATTAATGGACTGACTGATTCGTCGTCTCACCTTTGAAATCTTGTGTTTGCATCAGTCACTGTGTCACACCAGGAGTCAAACCCCAGAGACAGGATCACACTGGCACCCCCAGACAGGAAGAGCACGCACACGCTCAGCAGAACGGTCAGGAAAGATGAAAACAGGGTGCTGTTGTCAAAACAAAAAGAGACGTATAGGAAGAGTACATGACGACAACTTCAGTGTTACAGCATTAGAAGCAAACTGTGGGGGATTCAATTTAAAACCGATATCAACAATCACAGATATAAGCTAATAAACTGGCCACACATTTGTGTTCTGGCTCTGAATGTGAGCTAGGGGTTACTCAAGGATCTATTCTAATTTCTGACTCACTTTACAAGTTTTATTTATTTATTTACTTCTTCGATCACTCTGTGCAACAACAGCAGTTGAAGAAAAGTAGCATTTTCATGGTCAGAGTTGAAACAACGGCAAGAGGATGAAACCAAAAATGTGTTACTTGTGGAGTGACACACATGATGGAATGTGATGTTTGTGCGTGGTCAATGTGTTGAGGTAGTAGCCAACCATCTGTTCTCTCATGTTTTGATAACAAGCTTCGTTGCTAGCACTGACCAGGCAGGCATCACCTTGACAAGGATCAGCTGATAGTAGTGAAGTTAACGGAGTACAAGCGCGACTCACTCGTCATGACGCCCATGCAGGTAGAAGAGGCATCTCCATCCCTGCGCGGCCCCGTACAGCACCGTGAAGATACCCACGAAGGTAGCGAACTGGCAGGCGGACGCGGGACCCCACTGCTGGATCACCAGCTGACCGGCATCTGACGTTGATCCGGTCGACTGTGTGGGGCTCACTTTGGCCCAGTAGCCGGTGGAGAAGAGCGCGCAGCGGCCTTTGAAGGCTGAGCCGTTCAGAGCCATGGGGACGACCACCATCAAGCCCGCCACCATGGAGAGCGCGTGAGCGGCGCAGTGCGCAAGCAGCAACCGTCGGTGCAGCTCCATGCTTAAAGAAAGGTTGAGAAAAGAAAATGTGATTTTTAAAGAGCTTAAAAAGAAATCTACTGTCACCACATTTCTGCCGCCGCTATCGAGACCGTGCGTTTTTAAAGAGACAAGGGCGGGGCTCGGCTCATGAACGCGCATTCCAACCGTCACGTAGCATGATGTCAAAAGATGCACAGACGTCTCACTCTGTTCTCTTTTCAACGACCGCAAAAAAAAGCTAAACCGAGGGCCTGAGGGGAAATTCAGATCACATGTGGTAACATTCACTGTCGTGAAGTGTCTGGTATACATGTATGTAGCCTGTTAAAAAGCAGGGGAATGTTAAAATTTGAAAAAGTGTACACACACGGCAATTTCTTGTCCGCATATAATAATAATAATACGGAAGTCTCCTTTTATAAACGATCTTTGCGTAAATGGTGACGTATGCCCTGACGTCAATTTCTTTGAACACAAAATATGAGATCCGGTGTTAATTCTGATATAAATATATACTGTAGTTGCTAACTATTTGTGCAAAATTAAACTTTACATTTCTTAAAATTTTAATGCATTTTATTGAGTCTGCATTGAAACTCTCGGCTTGTTTACATGCCAAATGGGACTGGGGAAGTAAGAAGGTTCTCAACCAACAGCTGCTAAATTCGTCCAACATACTTGGAATTCTAGAAACGTTTGCTGTGGCTGTAAACTTGTTCGGCTATCAAGCCTTGACAGAGCAGCAAAAAATGCCGAAACCCGGGATTGAACCAGGGACCTTCAGATCTTCAGTCTGACGCTCTCCCAACTGAGCTATTTCGGCTACGTCATCACGCCCCAGGCTTCGCTTATATGATGCGAATGGTACAGTGTACTACACTGTAATTAAATGTATTTAATATACAGTCACGTGTTGACGTGTTAGGCAAAATTAGCAAAATCATTTGCCAAAACAGTGTGAACACTCAAAACAACAACAACGAAATGATGGTTATCTCCAGCGGCACAACAGTTAAAGGTCAGAGCCCCATCTAATATTCGGAGCAAATATTAACTTGCATTGATCATTACACTCACGAACATAAAAGCCTTCACTCTGTTATCTTTCCACGCGTGAACGGATTAAATCAGCAGTTTGTTACAGGATATGAGTCGGTTGATAAAGGAGTGTAAATATCATCGTTTTCCTCACGCTTTTACCAAGAAGTGTAATTGCTCAACAAAAAGAAAGAGGGCGTCACAAAAAAAATCTTCATGTATTTCAGTTTCATCGACGAATTTTAATTATATACTTTAACCTGGCAGTGTGCTTCAATTCAATGCGCTTTAGTTGCCTTTTTAGACACACACACACACACACACACACACACACACACACACACACGCACATATATATATATATATATATATATATATATATATATATATATATATATATATATATATATATATATATATATATATATATATATATATATAATTTCTGTGAAGAAAAGTGGAGGCGAATGAATCCTTTCCCCACCCAAGAGCCCTGCGATGACGTCATACAACTCGAAAAATCAAGCGCAGGGAATGCTGGGAAGAAAGGTCAACAATCGACGCGAGAGGAAGCGTCAGATTAATATCCCCCCCAGGAATATAATCCCGTACGAGATTATATCAGACGTCGGCGTGTTCGCTGCTCACTGACCGGGTTTGGGACTGCATTTTTGAATACCGGGCGTTTCCGACTTTTCTGTTGGTCCCGCTGAAATGCTAATGTTAGCCACCGAGCTGCTGCATTGTTGTCGCTTTCGCTCCAGCCAGCGCTGCCTCGACGGGGTGAAAGGTACGAGACTGGCCGAGTGATGTTTTTCTATCCGACCCGGGGAGATGGATGAGAAGTCCAGCGGCGGCGGCAGCCACCACAGGCTGCTGGTCGTCCTGCTCATGGTGCTGCTCTTCGGCGTCATCATGGTCCAGTATGTTTGCCCGAGCAAGTCCGAGTGTGAGATGCTGCACCAGCTGGGCTCCTGGTTCAAAGCTGACAGCTCAGGTCGGACCTCCAGTGATGCCCAGGATGTCCTCCAGAAAGACCCATACATGGCAGAAGACGGCGCCCTGGTCCGATTTGTGCCTCGATTCAACTTCTCCAGAGCTGACTTGTACCGTGCTGTGGACTTTAACATCAAGGGAGATGACGTGATCGTGTTTCTGCACATCCAGAAGACTGGCGGTACCACGTTTGGTCGGCACCTGGTGAGGAACATCCAACTGGAGAGACCCTGTGAGTGTCATGCAGGTCAGAAGAAGTGTACATGTTACCGGCCGGGTAAGAAAGAAACCTGGCTCTTCTCTCGCTTCTCCACCGGATGGAGTTGTGGTCTTCATGCCGACTGGACCGAGCTGACAAGATGCGTCCCATCACGCATGGATTCACGGGAGGCCCCCAGAAACCTGCCCAGGTAGGTGAAGAGATTGGGAAGAATTGTGCTTTGAGAGATTTGATTCTGTTAATGTGGAAGTGTTGATCACAAAGACCAGAATGGAATGGTGACTGCACATGCCTTAAATACTACATTTGCCATTCAAAAGCCTGAAAATCTCCACCCTCGTCCCTACTGCTCTCTACTTCCTGATCGTCCATGGAGGGGTCATTCAAAAGGCACACGCATTAATCGCAAAAAAATGGCCTTTTTAACTTAACTAAATGAATTTTGACATAAATATCCAGTTGCTGAAGAAGATATCAAGTCTTGTTGTGATTCATGTTAAAAACAATACTGACTGATCAAAAAATCTTGAGTCAAGCTGTTATGATCTGTGCAACTTCAATTGGATCAATTGTGTTAACAGGGTTATACAGCTACTGCAATAGGCTCCTTCTCTTACATAAACTATGAATTGCTTTGACTAACTGCCCTTAAAGCTTGCTACATCAGGTTCAAGTCTAATGTCCTGCCTCTTCTCTGTTTCTTTATCTCAAGTAGGAACTATTACTACATCACCATCCTGAGAGATCCGGTGTCACGGTACCTGAGCGAGTGGCGCCATGTGCAGCGAGGAGCAACTTGGAAGGCCTCTTTACATGTGTGTGATGGCCGCTCGCCGACGCTGTCGGAGCTCCCCAGCTGCTACCCAGGAGACGACTGGTCTGGTTGCTCCTTACAAGAGTTCATGGACTGTCCTTACAACCTGGCCAGTAACCGACAGACACGCATGCTGGCGGATCTCAGCCTGGTGGGCTGCTACAACGTGTCAGCCATGAGCGAGGACGAGCGCTGGGGGGTTCTTCTGGAGAGTGCCAAGCGCAACCTCCGTGGGATGGCCTTCTTCGGACTCACCGAGTATCAGCGCAAGACGCAGTATTTGTTCGAGCGAACCTTTAACTTGGAGTTCATCGCGCCATTCACCCAGCTCAATGGCACGCGAGCGTCCAGCGTGGAGGTCCCACCTGAGACCCAACGCAGAATTCGCCAGCTCAACCAGTGGGACGTTGAGCTGTACGAGTACGCGCGCGACCTGTTCCTGCAGCGCTTCCAGGTGACCAGACAGCTGGAGCGCAGACGGGCCAGAGAGAGGCGGCAGCAGGAAAGGAGGCGGCTGCGTGAAAGGCTGACGCCGAAGCAGGCGCGTCAAGCCAAGCCCACGGAAACACCTGAAAAACACAGTGTGGGCGCTGAGGAGCAACAGGGGAGGAAGACGGAGGAGGAGGCTGAAGCGCTGCTGCCAGACTGGTGGGACCTGGGGGATAATGCTACCATGGAGGACTACATGGACAATGTGGAGCAGTGGTGACTTACCAAGGGTTTCAAGCGAATAATAGGTCAAAAAACGTAAAAAAAAATGGGCTAGCAATTCTTTGTTGATCCAACCAAGAGATTTAAGTTTTATTCCTAAAGTCTTTCTTTTATAATTCCTCTCCACTGCACCGTCTTATCTCTGTCATGACTTGCTTATTTCCTGGTCTTGAGTGGTTCTTTGTGGCCAAACTAGGCAGACGTCCTCTCCCTTTATGGTCCGCTGTTTTCCTGCGAGCGAGGCATGTCTGGAAAAAACGCCAAAGAAAGTCATCCGGTACTCCGTCACTCTGAGCCTGCCATTTAAGCAAGGTGATATTGATTCGGATTTTAATATATTTGTGAGTGACAAGGGACACGCTTGAGTGTTGCCACCATCTATTTTAGTTGCCACATTTCGGGTACTTTTCTACCCCTGAGCAATACCAAATGTGTAGCGTGCTCACTTTTTTTATGCTGACGGATGTTTACAGAATGTTTATTTGCTGACATTCTTGCCAGATCAGTCTTGTATTACGTTCCTCCTGCACCAACGCATGAAGTGGTGAGGGATCTAGTCTTGGTATCCTGTTGCCAGTTGGAGCCGGTTCTCATTGCCTAGAAAGAAACGTGACAAGAAGTCACAATCTGCCTCAGCCCTTCATAGAAAGGCCTGTCACTGGAGTGAAACCCATCGCAGCCACTCACCCTGGATCATGTCAGTGGATGGATTCTCTTATTTATATGAAACTATCATATTTATTTTACCAGATATCAGCATTATTCAGATTCCACCGATGGAAACGATTCGGTTTTTAGTTTGTGCTGCAAATTAATGAATGGAAATTTGTCACTCTTCAAATGTGACGTGAAAACTAGAACGAATGATGTCCGTTTTTGCCCAGGAGAAGCTTGCGCAAGTCAAGGTTTTCTATAGACATCTACTGGGAAAAGAATCATGAGCCAATAGAATCTGCTGATTCAATCCCATGTAATGAGTCTTGAACAAAGGAGCAGCTCTGTTTGCCGGTGACTCGCCAGCAGATCGTACGCCCTCATCAGCTGTTAGAAATGTGACTGTCATTTGCAATAAGCTAAAATCCCAGCAGGGACGGGCTGGGAGACGCTGGTGTCTTAATACTGAATGTGTCTATTTTCTGCCTTGTTTGGATCTGGAGTCGGCTATTTTTAGTGTGTGTCTGTTTCTTTGCTGGTCTAGGTGTAAACTTCAATTGATTGTACGTCCTCACTTTCCATAGCATTAATAGTGATAACTGTTGAGCCTGTGATCAGTTTCTTTTCACAATCGAGTGAATATAGTGCCTTAAAGCATTAATCTCATTTGTACTTACAAGTGGTGATATGCTGGTGATGGATCCAAAACAAAATACATTTCTTTTCACAGCAAAATTTAAGATATGTCCTGACACCTGCATGAATAATCTGACCATTGTTGGTCTTCACTGCAGCCCTTCTTGTCACTTGTCACAATTATCCTTGGATACGATGCATGTATTTCCAAATTCTAATCTTCAGAAAGCAAAAATTTAGGCTCCATCCAGAGGCTCTGATCAAGGACTAAAACCCATTTGTTCTTTCCTTATAAGAACTCGTGTTGGTGTGAGGTAAACACTGATGAAGCGCTTTTTACATTACAGTATTGTAATTATGTGAATCAATTTTATAAGTCATGACGACTCCATGATTTTCAGTGCAAGTCTTCCTGCATACGTACACAGTGAAAACACGGTATTCACTCATTGTGTTTAATGTAATCCCACTGGATTTTAAATGTTATTACCCATAAGCTTGGCAAGTGTCATCCGCTTCCTTCCAAAGTGTGATACTAAGTAATAAACGTGTGTTTGTCTTTTCTTTATGATGAACACTTCTCTGCCTGACATTGACAATTGTTTTGTCCTAAATTCAAACCCTTCGTGTGTCTTTTAAGTAACAGAAAAATCAATACCTCATCTCTGCAACGGTTTTGCTTCGGTTGTAAAACGGAATGATTTGTCACATTTTTGCTTTTTGTATAAAACACTTCCAAAGTCATTGGTCTGTCGCACTGTCTTTTTACTTACTCATGATGCATGGAACGGCTTATCCACCAGGGGGTAGTATAGTTTCTCTGTCAGTGGTTCATAATGACATTTTTTATTGCAGGAGAACGATTTTTAATGATCGTGAGGTGGAGCAGAGAATGAGTCTGAGCTCATGGTGATCATGGCGACATTCAAACAAACAGGAACCTGCTCGTCTCATTTCAAAAGGATGATGTGCTGCGTGCTACCATGAAATGCCACATTGCACAGATTAGATCAAAGCACGAAAGAAAACACGTGATGGGCACAAATAAACGATCCTGTCAGCTTGACTTGACAGGTGCAGAACAGAGCCGCACACCTGTTCTGCAAAGTGAGCATCGGACTTTTTTTGTAAAGTAAAAACCTTGTAGCACGACAGACGGTAGTGACTCGATTGCTGCTTGATCAGAGAATTCAGAGATAAAGAAAACGCAAGACATAAGGATGAAGCTGGAGATGAACGGAAGCGCTTGTTTTTTTGTTTTTTTTTTTCTTCTTAAACTCTAATAACCCGAACCCAAATGACATTTAAAAAAAACCTTCGCGTTGTGTCTGCGTCACGTGCCTGAAATAATGAATTACGTGTTATTTAAAATTGCATTATTAGAATCAGCCTTGATCATCAAGTAATAGAAACAGATTTCAGGTGGCACAGACTTTAACTATCAAATGTTTTAATTGTTAAGTGTCGACACGATTATGAAGCTCCATTCCAACTTCCGGGGTTTATTCTGAAATGTCGACCGTGACCGGATGCAAATCGCTAAAAGCCGGATGCTAGCAGCAGGTGGGAGGACCGCAGCCTCCCGTATGTGAAACTGAACTCCTGACTAACATGTTTGCATTCGGTGAAAAATAGGAATCACGACCACGCCGAATTAAATATATAATGCTTTTTAACATTTATTTTTTAATAACGCGAACAAGCAACGCTACCCTTCATACGCGAATAATAATAATAATTAAAAAAAACTTTAAAAAAGGACTAAGAACAGATGTATGTTTGCATGGCGGGGTAACTTATTAAAATTACGTTTACGTGCGACATGACTGCGTAGCTGCCGCTCATGAATGCAGGAGGTGTAGTTTTCAAAGTTTAGGATGACGTCATAACGAATTCACGGCAGATATCTCGTGAACCTGACTCGGATGGCTCGTGCCATCGGTCGTATATAAACCTGATCCACATGTGTTGACTCGCTCTCGCCCACACCACCTTCACCGTTGTTCCCTCCCTCCCTCAGATTTCCCCCCCAAATCTGTTGGCTTTCCTCGCGATCGTTGTGCGCGTCACCTTGAGAGCTGCTGCAGCACGGCTCTCCACAACTGCCTCGTTTACCTTTCACTTCGCGACAGCACGCGTTTTGGTGAAGCTACTCTGGCGTTTTAGATGCTACGATCTGGACCTGCTCGGATGATCAAGCGGTAGGAGACTTTTGGAATTTGACATGCGGCGCATGATTTCATGTGGTTCTACTTCGCTTGTTACTGCTGAAGTGACGCTCGGGCTGGTTTGGTTGCACTGCGTTTCTATTACTTCGAGTCATTCCGATGTTGCATTCGTGTCTTTTCTGCCTCTGAAAATCATCATGTAGCTGATTCGATTGAACACATTATTTGGTAAAACGTCACCTGGTTCCTTCTGGGTCTCTGATCTCTGGAGAAACTGCCGGCATCTATAAGCTGCCTGTGTAATAAGTGCATCATTGTTGAGCAGGCCTGGCTGTGTGCCACCAGACCTGAAATGACTATGTGATGTTGTCACGTATCCTATCATCATGTACAACATGCGCTTGACAAGTCCTTCTATGGAAAGATGCCAGCCTTCAGAATACTATTGAAGTTTACACAAATAAAATAAAGAGCGTAGAAAATGGAAAACAGATGGACTGAAAATATAGGATAAGGTCAATGGAACTGTAATGTAATCTTAAGCACAAATATGTCAGCTGTGAAAAAAAAATATGGCCCTGAAAGAACGTCATGTTTTGCACAAGGTTTTATCTTCTGTTTTTGCCTCTGACATAGCATAGCTGGGAAAGTGTCCAAGCCCACCAGAACCTGGCATCCAGGAATATAGGGCGGAAAATGAATAAATGAGAGCAATAATGTCGTAGACTCCGAAGCTCGCAGTCTGAGTGAAAGGTGAGTGTGAATGTGTTGTGCATACATGGTTCTTTGGCTGCACTTAAGAAACCTATGATGCAGATAAGTTAATAGTTATAAAGTACTGAATAACTATTCCAGCGTAACCATGGAATGTAACCCATTCTCTGTTATTATATTTCAAATTACATTATAAAAATAGCAAATATGAAGTTATGGAAAAAACAAACAAACTGTGAAATACTTGAAAATCTAAATCTAGAGACTGACATTAATTCGAGACATGCCTCCATCATCTTCTGATTTCGGCGCTCACACGGTGACACCAAGCTCACACACTCCCTCCAGGCTGTGGACTCTGCACCAGTCTGGCTAGTTTTTCTTTACTTAATATAAACACAGATAAAGCTCCCAACAGACACGCAGCCATCATTCCCAGATCGCCTTTTGCGTTTTCATTTCCCTTCTCTCTCGTACACATTAACCACACTATCTTGTGTTGTGCCAATAAAACCCTTGAACATCAATGCAGCAGCGATAAAGCCAGAAGTGTTAGGATTATACTACACATTGATTGTCACATGCTCCCGGCTGCACTGACCTGACGTTTGCGCACTCTTTTTTTCTGAATGAAAACCTGAAGCGCAACATTCACGCTAAGCTGAGTCACTTTATGTTTTCACCCTGATGTGACAGGCCTGATGTGAGGTGATTGAATGAGACCCGTGGTGCTCTAATGAGCTGAAAGGATTACTGATACTTAACCCAATTACTCTGCTCCCTCCGACCCGGCTGCAAGCGCTCACTCTTATTGTGATTTGTGTCTCCTCCACATTGTGCTTTTTCACTCTACCACGGGGAGACTGGTGTTTTCTAGTGGGCCTCCATCACCACCACGGTCCAGCTACTGGACTCAGTTGAGGCTGACCTGCTGGCATAAATATACTTCACACTCTAACCACTTGAAACAATAAAAACTTCATAAACCTCTTGAACAGCTTCCATCTTTAGTAGGTTGTACGTCATTATCAATTAATATTTAATTATTAACCTCTTCATGTGTGATCTCACTCTGTCAAAATGTGTCTTTTACAGAGTAACATTTTTGGTTTTGCTTTTTATTTGTTAAAAAGCAATATTGAGCTATTGAAGTTGCACAAATGTAGGACACTGAGGAAGTAGTAGTTTACCAGATTCTGACTAATCTACTAAACTACTTTTTAGAGACCTGATTGGTTCAGATGTTTGTGCTGTTTGGGGTGAAAGGAAAACCTGCACCAGCCCGGCTCACTGAGCACGCCTGGGCCAGCCACATGAGAGTTAGATCTGGCAATATCGATTCGGCTTGTCATAACTTTGTCAAGCTCACGGCCCTGAGAGTGTTTCAGTGAACCAGAGTGGGGTGCTCGAAGACAACATGAGACTTCTATCACTCCTTCAACCTGGTGACCGCTTGATGTGCTTCAGCGGTTGTGCAGCTTTGTTTAAAGGTAGATTTTAGGAGCCCTGAGAAAAAAACGAAATCAAATTGTTGGTTCAGTTTTGGTCTCTGTCTTGATGGAAATGTTAAGGGCATTGTGAGGTTTAAAAAACTGTTAAATGTGGCACATTTCAGACCAAAATCATTTATTTGTCTGTGGTTACTTGAAAACTGTGAAGAACCTACCTGTCAGAATTTGTGACCCGTCCATGGCTTCCCACGGCATATGGGTTCTGGTTTGACTAAGAGACTTATGTGAATAAAAATCACAACGATAGTTTTGCCCTTGTTTGAAGTGGGTAATATTTGGAGCCTGGCCTGGGAGAGGGGCCCATAGGCAAGCACCAAGAGCATGGCTCCGCCCTCTCCTGGGCTCACCACCTGCCAGTGGGGTCATAAAGGCTGGGTGTGGTCAGGATTGGGCACCAGTCAAGGGCGGCGGCCTCGGCGGTGCAAACCTGTGCTGCTAGACTGGCTCCATGGAATGTCACTCCACTACAGCCCAAGAAAAACACAAAAATTGGCAAAAAAAATCTGATAACATTTTATTTTCTGATTTTCTGATTTTCTGATAAGATTTTACTCACTTATTCTGTGTCGTCTATCTAGTTAAGAAACAAAATAGTGCAGTTGTAAGTCATATTTTCTCATCTATTGTAAAGGTCAAGTTGAATCTATTTTCTGCATATGATCCATCATTGTCAGTGTCAGTCATTTAAAAGGAAGTAGACTTTAAATGAGACTGTTTCAGCATTTCTGTGGGTTAATTGTTATTGCTGAGTAATGGAGTTGAGTACACGTGGTTCACTTTCGGACACAGTGGTGAAATCACAAATTAATCATTCATGGTTGGCCTTATACTGTTTGTCTGGGTGGCACGGAGCCTGCGTACCACACTGCAGCTGTGTTCAAGGTTACCGTGTCTGATGAGGGACACGTAGCTCTGGAGTCCAGTCCAGCACATCTGTCCTGCTGCTACACCCCCAAACCCTCCTCACCGACGGGCTCCTGTGCATTTTTGTTCCATACTTGAAGGATGAGGCTGTTCCAATGTCGCTTTGGGATGAATCATGTATCGTGTAGCAGTTTAGCGAGGTAGCAAGTGTGGAGGACTGTTTCATAGAACATGATGAGGTGTTATTTCTGGACGCGGGTCTTAAACTATGCTGATGAGAGTGATTTGGACTGGGAGGTGGACAGGAGGTCTCTGGTTTGTGTTCCGCTTGAGTCAAATAATTCTAGCTTAAAAAAAAAAAGGGGGTCCACTGATGTTTTTGGCCGATACCGATAACTAAGTCACTCACCAAAGTTACCTGTTTTTTAAAAACTAAATAACACAGAAAACATTGCAACCTTTGAAGCAGAATACCAAGTGTTTAATATAAAATAAATACTTTTATTCCCTTTTCAATGAATAATGAGCAGATCAAACCCAGAATGTAAACTTCATTCATCACTTATTAAATATCGGAATGTCTCGCCCAAAACAATAAACTCCATTCGCTTTGGATTCGCCTGAGGTTCGCCTCAGTTAGCGTTCACTCGGTTAGCTTCTTGATAGCATTCACTGCAGAGATTTAAAGCCAAGCGACTTGTGTTACCACGGAGGCCAAGTCGGTAAATGCACATGTTGTGAATTGTAATTTGGGTTGTCATTTTACTTGTATTGCCAAATGACAGAATCACAACAAGTAGTGTGATTTTTTTCATTGTGATGTAAAATTGATAAAAGTTCTAAGATTATTTATCATATATAAAGAGCATCTTATTTCAAAAAACAAACAAAAAAAGCATAATTTGATCGTCTGATCATGATGATATCATACATGCCCATATTGACCCATTGTTGGCCTGATTGATCGGTGCAGCCCAAAAAAAAATCTCTAAACAGATGAGTATCATCAGGGCTGGACTAGTTCCTGGTGTGATGTTAAAAAAAAATCATTGCCATGGACTTGCTTATCAGTCTTTTATTGAGGAGAATCATTTACCAACTAGTGAAGAGAAGAAATGAAATGCATGGTTAAAAAATGGTGTGCTTTTTGGGAAGGCTTCTGAAGTCTACGTCTGGAAGTGGCTCACACCTTCTTCGAGTCAAATGTGAATGCTGTCTCTGTGTCTTCTGTCTCTTGCCTTTCAAACAAACACACCCTAAGCTGGCATGTCACTCTCCTGGTGTCGCTTGGCATGATTCAGTCTCGTTCTAACGGTCACAACTGTCTGATAAAGTGGTGACCAAAACCGATGTTTTAAAGGGCGTGGGGTGGTGAGTCGAAATTGTCGGCTGAACAATCATAAGGGTGGTTTGATGTGGCCTTGAATGAGGAAGCAGGGTGTTGCAGAGCCACGGTAGTGCAGTGGAGAGATGATGATTAAACCGTCACTCTTCGGGTCTGTCATGAACTCATGAGGTCAGATATGGGTTTTGGCAGATTATGATGTTTGTGAAGGCAGCGAGTCAGGTAGAAGGAGCCATTTACTGGTGTACAGTGAAGACTATGTTTCATTCATGTGGCCATCTGGTCATGTAAATCCACTGCCAGTCTGTTACTGGGTTCATAGAAAAATGCATCCATTAAAAGAGTCGCCAACACGTGTGAATGCTTTTGGACTGAGCAAAGACACAGACACAAAACAGACCTGAAATTGTCATGCGCAGTCGCCTCATCGCTGTTTTGTCAGTCATGGAATTTGACTACAAGTACTGCTGACATTATAGCTAATCTTTATTTAAAATTGATGCTCGAAGGCTAATATGAAGAGAATGGTGCCAGCTGGGTGACATTTGTGATCGAAGACTGTCTGCAAAATAAACATGGAGGTTGACATTTGCAAGGTCAGCTGACTTGTATGACTTTCACTCTGTGTTTCAAAGGTTGGTAGAATTAGGGATGAGTGTGTTTGTATCAACAGAAAAGTTGGGATGTGAAGTAGCAAGGCTCAGAGGTGTGGAGGAGGGACGTCATGAACATGAATGTGGAGCGGGGTGAGCACGAATGATTCATATTTATGTCTTTTCTATTGATCTAAACTGAGTTTTGGTCAAATAGAATATATGATGGTACATCACAATGCTTCTGCTACGCAGTGCAGCCGAGGCAAAACTCTGGTTTACCTCTGCTGTGGATACTTCAGGATGATTGTTTAACTGCAGACCAACTCTGCTGTAGTGCAATTTCAGGACAGTTAAATAGGATTCGGATCACTTCCTCAATATCTCTCAAGTTTCTCTGAACGCTTCATCTGGCTAGAACTACGGTGGTCACCATTCAGTCATGGCGATATTGACTCCGATCGATGAAATGAAAGTATTAAATAATCAGAGAAAAAACAACGACAACCTCCTGTCATGGCTGTCTATGAGATCAGACCCAGTTGCTGAATTGTTGCAGGTTGACAGAAGACTCGGGAGATCGAGAGTAGATTTAACAAGGTTTATTAGCAATTACGCAAGAACACAAAAGACAAATCGTTGAACCAAGGGCGCCGACACCAGAACACTGAAGGGCAGGGGAAAAACCCGGGTGTAGAAATCAGTGGAGTCTGATTAGTGGAATGGGATCCAGCTGCGCTGCTGTGATGCTAACAAGAGAGAAGGAAAAGGAAACGACACAATAACAACAACAATAACAAAATAAAAGCACTAGAGAAACAACACATGACATCCCCAGCAGAGTTTGGCTGACAGCAGTGTCTGAAAGTGTGCCGCTCTTAAATATTAGTTTGCGACTCCAGCTCTGTAAACTGTCTGGCTTTCAGGCACGCAGTGTCCCTTTAGTAAGAGCAACCAGACCCCCCCACCAACTCCACTCAACAACTCTAAAGTCTTCTTCCTCTCTGCTCACTTGTAGCGCCCCTGACACGTCCACTAGTGTGTTCATGGAGGGCAAATCACAGAATTAGTTTAGTGGCTAAGTTGGACCTTGGGAGCATTGAGTTTAGAGCTCCAATATGATTCATAGAATGAATGCAACTCTGTGATGATTCCTATCAAAATATAAAACCTATTATTTATTTATTGTATTTTTTGAATGCAAATGTTTGAAACCTCAAAATAAATCCTTTAGTTATAATAAAAAGAGTCCACCTGTGATGTACATTTGCGACCGAACTGTGTGTCCCTGACGCGGCTGCTCTGATGCTGCAGAGTGAACCAGAGAGGAGCCTGCTGCTTTCCAGGAACAGAAACGTGCGTGATGTGGAGACGTGAGGAGCTTTGCTGCAGAGCACCTTGATAACGTGGGACAGCGAGTGCACTGACCTTTCTGAACGCAGGACATGCCGAGCTTACAGGAGAGGGTGTCCTGTCCTCTTGAGTGAAGTTTGTATTGATCTGTCGGGCAGCTGGGGAGGAGGGGGGCGTTCAGACCAGCATGATGATCAAGCACAGGAGCAATTACACCTGCTCATCTCTCAAGCCGCCTCTTTTTGGCTGCTGTGCGTCTTTGTTCTAGCCGGCTACAGTGGGCGGACAAATTCATTTTACCACCTCCCCCAATCGCTGCTTCTCCCACTCCACTGCAGTGTTCTCCTTCTGGGATGTCTATCTGCATACACACACTCTCTCTTTCCCCCCTGCCGCTTCCTCCGTCTGTGTGTGCCGCCATCAGACGCAGAGACAGATCATATCTGCACCACCAACCCCCACTTCTCCGCCTACTATTTTTGTGTTCTCCAGTTATATTTCCTCATTTTTGGAATGTTCAACTATCCCCCAGAGTGCAGTGCGAGAAACTCCTCGCTCTGGAACAACCTTGAAAGTGAACTTTCATTTCTGCCTCGGTGGTTGCGTCTGTTTTCAGCCTTTATCGCCATCTGTATTCAGGCAGTGTCTGGACACGTCACTCCGTCCAAACCAACCGCGCCGCGTGCTTTAACGCGCACATCACTCTGCTGGCAAGTCTGTGTTTGTATTCGACACAACCACCACACCTGTCCCACCACAGTCGTCATGTCGGAGTCCTTGCACAGTTGGGGGAAAAAAAAGCATGTGGCTTGGGCATGACTTTGCTGCGCCGGGGTGGAACGAGGGATGGGCTCTATGGAGGGAGGAGTTCCTGTGGAAACCGCCTGATCATTGGCCGTCGGTGCGCTCTGCCTGCCTGCAACAGTCTGCCCAATTGGCTGCGGCTCTGCACTGATCACAGCAGCTGCAGTTGTGAAGAATTGCTCCGTCTCTTTCTGTCTCTTTTCCTCCTCCTCCTCCTCCTGTAATAGCTGTCGACTGTGGCTCATCACTGTCAAGCGCACGTGCCAACCCGCGCCGACTCAAGGACACTGCTTTTCACTGTATGATTCATGTCAAGTTAGTCAATAACTCCCTGCTCTGTGGAGCGCAGGAGTGCTGAAGTGACGTCTCTGTCCTGCCTGCAGTCTCCCCCGCCTCTCTCTTTCTCTCTTGTATCACTTAATCAAGACATAGCTTGCCCTTTCCTGTTCATTGCTGCCTCCCTCCCTCCCGTATGCTCGGCTCCCTTATTTGTTTGTCCTCGCTTGTTTCTCCGTGGCTTTTTCCCTTCCACCCTCTCGCCTTCTGGTCCTCATCACCTTCCGTTTAGCCTTGAAACTGCTTGCACGAGGTTCCACTTTTATTTTCCTATCTTTCGCAGATCGCCATTTTGATCGTGTTTTTAAAGTACTGTTTGCTTTTCTGCTTTCACAGTCCGCCACCCGAGGACGAGAGAACGAGGCGAAGAAACACGGATGAAAGGATGAAATAGAGAGTGAGAAGAGGAAGCGAAAGTAATGTGCCTATTGAAAGAAGTCGTCCACTGCTGCTGTGTAGCTGCGGTGCTACTATCTGCTGCTGTGTGACAGCTGGATGAGCTAAAGACGGAGTCTGTTTGGCCTCGCTGGGAAGCTATATTTCTATCTGACAACCCAAAGCCATGTTGTTTGAGCTGCAGCCTCCACATGCTGTGAGCTGATCCTCGCCTCGTCTCAACTCAAGGACACCATCGTTTCCAGATTTTTTTGTTCAACACAGACGATAAGACCTAGGGATATAAATCTATCGGCCATGTTGACGTGACTTTGACTGTAACTTCCGGGGGAATCTGTTTCATCGACTGGCCTGGTAAAAGTCGCTGACGTTAACCAGCCACTTGTTGGGGCTGAAAACAGAAGTATTTCCCAACAGTCCAGAATGCCAGAGCGATAAAGTCGAGTCAAGTTTTTTAATGACAGAGCTGGCCTCTGCATGCGATTCTCACTATCTCACGACTTCAGCTGACAGTTTTCCCAGGAAAGAGCCAGCACGCCGCACTCCCACAGGGACCTGAAGCCACCGCATCAGCTTGAGTTTGCTCTCACCAAACTTGATGAGCAGAGTTCTCTGGTGATGGCCGGCAGCATGAACATGGGTCGGGACACCAAGTGGTTGACCCTGGAGGTGTGTCGGGAGTTTCAGAGAGGCACCTGCTCCAGGTCTGATGCTGACTGCAAGTTCGCCCACCCTTCCCGGAGCTGCCACGTGGAGAACGGCCGAGTCATTGCCTGCTTCGACTCACTCAAGGTAACACTCTCAACTGCCACGCATCAGTCTGGACACCAGCGCAGTGGCTTCATGGCTCTTTGTTCATGTATATATAGTCACTGATTTTAGCTTGTAACAATCTGTTCTCCTTGTTGACAGCTGGTGTTTTTGCATTGACGCACTATGACAAAAATGCATTCAAATATTATCAGAGATTATGTTAAAACATAATAAAAAGTGTCCTTAATAATCATTGGCTTGACAAGGCCGTGTCCCTCAGATGTGCTACTAAAACTGTTCATCCTCTGTGACCATAGCTTTTTCCCTTTTTTCCAGCCTTTATATTTGTGTTCTATCTGCTGGTTTTGTTAGTAGGGTTTCCAAAATACAAATAAATTTCACTGTAATGTTGTTTTTGTGGCCAATACAAATCTTCCAATAGTGTTTGACATCACAACTGCGCATTGTTTTCCCTTTTGCCGCGTCATTTGACACGTACAAGGAGGTATATAACTAATACACCACTCCTTTCTTATGCGTGTTATTATCTCCATCTCAGTTTTTCTTAAGATGTTTAGTGTTTTTACATCAAATTTAAGTTTCACTGTTGAGATTTCCTTTGAGGGAGACTAAATATATTTGGTCACTCACTACAGCCATATAGACATTGACAGACCTTAAAAAAAAAAAGGTCTGACTTGCATCGGCATGCTGTTAATGGAGGCTCACAGAGACGCCCCAAACAGGTATTGCTTGTCATATTTTCATTAATCATAGGTTTTAGCTGTCCCCTGGCAGGATACTGTCGCCACGGTTTGAAAGGGTAGTTTAATATTTTGATTTATTTTCTGTATTTTTTCCTCACATTTAGCCATATTGATTCACCATTTCTGAAGTCAATTCTCACAGTATTGCAAGTTTCCTCACGAAATAGCGTTACTTTTCTTAATCATGAACTTGCCAAGGTAAATGAACGACTAGTTACCATGCCAGCGTCACCAAGCATGTGATAGCTGTGGGTGCTGTTACTCTTGAAAAGTGAGTAGGTCACCTGATTTAGTACGTGAACTCTCACGTCAGGTGGCGGAGTATTTGGCTGTCTGACGCCAGCATCACACGCGCCTGAGAACAAAGCAGGGGTGGGAGCAGGGGAACTACTTTCAGTGACATCAGTGACTCAGACAAGTCATGTGACCACCAAACCGCCGCTTGTGTTGGAGGCTTAAGGGAAATGAATCCAAAATATTTTTGTGTTTTCAAAGCAGGCCTGTATTGAAAGCATTTCTTTACTTGACGCAGTCAATTCAGAAGCATGTTTTACCTCCATCTTGTCCTGAACTTCTGCGTTCAGGTTGGGTGCTGCTTGTTTTAATCAGGTGGCGTAGGTGGCTTTAAATCTGTGGGTGTGCGGATGTGATTGCTTTTTCCACGAAGAGGGGAGGGAACCGACTATTGATGCGTCACGCCGGTTTTATGGGCGGCCTGGGCTTTTGGGACAGCGTAGCTTAGTGATGTCATTTAGGAGCGGAAGGGTCTGAGATGGAGCGTTTAAATGTCACTAGCTTTTACACACTGCTTCACCTTTTCAGCCAATAAAATGCGCCACCTCATATGGATGTATTAAAGTCGCGCAAAACAAATGTTTTGAGTCAAATGTAGAGTGAAGAATTGCTGCATCATGTTTATGAGAAAGGTCACATTGAAGATGCGGCGCTATAAGAAGCAGGAAGTGCAGCGTCTGATGATACGGTGGTGAAGAGAGCTCCAGTTACTTTAGCCCAGTGATGCAAGCATCAGTGAATGTTACGACGCCATAAAGCTCTCGTGGTTATTGATTCACCCCAGCCATATCGCATTTGATCTTGAAAGGTATGAGAGCCTTGCTGCTATTCTCTGGTGCTTTCACCATATTGTCCGTTGCGATCTCTGCCAGCGTGCCATGTGGTTGCCGATGCCTGACAGTCTGTCACTCTCTAATCGATGTGCGCTGTAGCTGCGCTTTTCTAGAGTCACCCTTTTTTTTTCATTGTTAATTATTGTTAAATATTCACTGTTGCACTGTGCTTCCATCAGACAGAAACCGCCTGAGCTGCTTCCCTGCAGTCAGAAGTGAGAACCAGACAAGGGTCTTTCTGTTGGAGTGCAGCTGCCGTCTGCCCGTTTATTGAGTTAAAATTTATTATTCAGCCATTTTTGTGTTGTGGCGTCCAGAGCAGGAGGGTGATGGAGAGCGGTAGCGAAAGAGAGAGGGGGGCCTAGCAACAGCACACAGAGGCTAGCTATTGGATAGTTTGATCTTCCTGAGTGGCACGGCTGTTTTTAGCACAGAGCAACAGTCTGGCTCTGCACCGGTTGCATCGATGGGAGGGAAGAGGTGTGATGCTTTGTACCCGCGGTGGTAAACACTCACTGAAGGCCATGTTTGAAGCCAGCAGGCCGCGCTACATTTGGCTCCCTTAAAAGGGACTGGAACTTCAGAAATCATTCTGGGATTTATACAGTCTGAACTGTGGAATCACTGCGAGAATAAAACCAAAAGTAAGCGCCGCTCCTCCGTGCTGCTCTCCGCCTGCCCCTCCCTTCTCTATTAATTTTATGGATTTATCTGCTAATGGCCTCGCTGCTCATCATCCATCGTGTGGCTGGCGTCTCCTGTCCAGTCCAAGGCGACTGCTGTCCTTCTCTGTTGCTCTCCCATTGACTCTGCCTGCTCTGTCTTAAGCTGGTGGACTGGAGGCTTGAGGGGGGGTCAGCTTACAGAGTTCCCCTTACCTTGTTATCTGGAGTGCTGCTGTCACCATAAATGATAAAGTGTGACCATCACACCTGCAGTGGATTTGACAGCAGACTTTCTTTTCACGATGACATCATTAGCACTGGCCGGCCGTTGTCATGGCGAGCGAGCGCATGATGGTAAAAGCGAAACATTGAAAATCGAAATCACTATCAGGTTGGAGATGTATTCCAACTCTCTCTGCATACTAAAACAAAACCCAGCTCTACTGTACTGTGTGAGTCTCTGTGTTGCATAGTGTGTTGCTATGGCAACCAAGGAGATTCCCTCTCTACTGAACACCACTTCTTTTGCTCTAGATGTGATGTTTGGGCTTCAGCTGCAAACTCAGTTTCAATGTAATTCAGCGATTTTTTTTTTTAGGGGTCGATTTGATAAAAAAAATTAATCTAGTTATTTAGAGAATTTGTGATTAATTAATCTCAATGAATCGCAGTTTAATGGTATACGAATATTTGCCACAAGAAGCCACATTTTTCAATTTGAATGAATTTGGTATATAACTGAATCACATGATGGACCCATACATACATACATTTAGGGTTTCCACCACATGTTAACAAGAGCCGCCATGGCATCAGAAAGACGATCTCTTTTTAAAGATGAAATCTCACCTGACCAAACGTATTTAAATGACGTGAACATTTTGCTTTGTCATTCGCGAAAAAATCCCGAAAGAAACATGACTGAAGTCTGTGGCTCACGGGACGCAAGTCGTGCATTCCGGCCGGACATGTGGAGAGACGGACCGTGTGAGGACGACTTGGATTGGAGACAGACTTACTTCTCAAAACAAAATGTTCTCCTCTGTTTCTGGGATCCATTCCGTCTAGTTTTCTTCGCAGTGGCAGAGACTACTTGTTGAACTGGTAGTTATGTGTGCGGTAGTGCTATAGTTATACTAAATGCGCAATTTATTCTTCACCAAGTTTTCAGTTTTTGCACTGAAGTTAAACAAATTTTTTTTGTGATTTTGAATGAAGTATGCTCCTGAAATGACGTTTCTAGTCAACACACATGAGCTACACTGTGCTGCTCAGCAGACTTCCTCTACGGTGGCCTGAGGAGGACATACATAATGGAAATGGACACCACCCACCACGCATTTTTATTGTGATGTTATTTTTTATTGTAATCAATTCATTTTAGCTACTTATGTATCTGCTTACAAACTGCATGTCTGCAGGACCAGAAGTGTACTTTGGTAAAACTACTGCCATGCTGAACTACAAGTTAGTACAAGTTTTACAAGCTACTCTTGTTGAGTCGATTTCCCAACACTGCAAACAGACCTTAACAAAGGCACCACGAAGGGGTTTCTGGGTGATGATGTCATCACTTTTGCGATGATGGGTCTGAAGCAGGTGAGAGAGAAGAAGAAGTGGGTGATATATGCATTTTTATTAGGAGGACGAAGTGAGGTAGCTACAGCACAAGTGATGCAGGGGAGGACTTGAGATAAAATAAATGAAAAAATAAATAATTAAATGGAGCATTCTATTGTATTGTGATTTTAAACCATAACCGCAGCAGCTTGTCAGCAGAACAGGTCACAATGCAGTACGTTGTTGAACTGATGGGGTTGTTCTCAGACGACCATCAAGTGATGTACTGTTTTTCAGCATGCGACGACTGATTTCTTCTCATTTTGGCCTACAGTACTGCAGGTGTGGAGTCTGGCCGCACCTCTTTTTATTTGCATATTAGAGCATTTAAAAAAAATGTATTATTTAATAAAAGTGGTTCCAAAATATTTTTGAAACTTTCCAAACACTCGTGAAAGGCTTTTTGGTCAGCGGGCTTGTCCTCACCGTCGGAGACTATCGTGAATATTTTATAATCGCCCGCCACTAAAATGGACCGAGCTTCTTCTACTCAGATCTTTTGACTCCTAATAAAAGCCTGGCATCTGAATTCCCCAACCTGTTGAAGTGAAGCCTCTCCAAAAGGACTGTGGTGTGAGTCTGTCTCTTGCTTGCTTTTCTGCCTGGTGGCGTTTCAGGTCCTGTGACTCCTCACTCAGTACACATGCAGGACGCACTGCAGTTTATTTGTCCTGAATTACGCTCGGCCTCTTTCCTACGTATCTCCATCCCGGCACATCATCCATCACTGTCACAGACTCTGAACCATGACGTGAGTTTGTCTTCTGCCTATTTTCCTGCCCTCCGTAGGAAGCAGGGAAAGAGCGCCGGCTCCTGCAGCTTAATGACAGTGCAGATTGTAGCAGGCTCAACGTGGCAGAGCGCAGGTTGAAAGGGTTAACTGCTCATCTGTAGAGGCAGACAGCTGCCGTCTGCCCAGGGGTTTAATGGGGACTGCAGCCCTGCTCCTGAGTGTGGGCTGACCTGCAGTGCTACTGTCGCATCTGCAGCCTCCTTCAAGGGTCAAGGACACAGCTGAAGTTTAAAAAAACAGAAGTTTCAGTTTGGCATTCATTGCTCATTTCTCAACCTGCAACCCTGCCACTGGGGGCAGACTTACTAAAGCAGCAGTGGTCTACTGCTGACTTCTGGGGTCCTGAAACAAAATGATATGTTTTACACCTATTCAATGTGTAGCTTCACACACCGACATTCAAGGAGAAAGCGCTGCGTTTAGATGCACCAAAGAGCTGTTGGCCTGCTTGCTAGACAGTACCATGCATGCTTGGTCACACGCCCATTGCTGCATTCCAGAGACTCCTGCTTTATGAGGGGCTGTCCACTCCAGTCCTGTTGGGTCTCCTGACAACTGCATGTGCCTGGTAAACAGTCTGGCTTGAATAGAAGCACGGGAGCTGCTGTGTTCTGAGTCTCCAGTGCTGGTGGTGGCTGCCCACCTCATTCTTCACTTCACGCAATCCACCTTTGACATCAAAATTTTTGAAATGCCTCTGATAGTTGTCATTAATGTGGATGTTATCTGGTTTTTACACCCACGCTCTTTCTCCTGATAGTTCCGGGTACCAAAGGGTTGCGAGAAGACTTATAAACCTATACACACAAGAGTGTAGAGTTGTGTTAGGTATAGGGCTGCAACTGCTACTGGACAAAGTCGACTACAGTCGAAGTTCTGAAAGGTTCATGCATCGACATGTCGTGACTTCATGGCTCTCTAGTATCCACAGCCTACACTGGTTGGTCTCAAACCGCAGACCTTAAAATGCTGAGCGTGCAAGTTGAAGTTCGAACAGGAAGCTCTTCTGATTATCGGCAAGTTTATCATACTTCGTTGTCGGCTTACTTTTGTCGGGTTGTCTTCAGTGTTGAGTTATTCATATTTAACAGAAACGGTTGAGTAAAACTATGGTCTATGTGTCAAGTCCAGAGAAGTGGAGCATTGGAAGCGTCCTATTCTGGGGAAAATCTGAATATTTCCAGAGTGTCGTTGTATCTGTTTCGTGAATAATTCAGCAGCAGCTGTTGAAGAATTAATAAGCGCTTCATTTAAACCCTGAGATGCAGTGAAGAGGTGATTCAATAAACTAACTTCTTTAAGTTTGTTTTGAGCATCTTTATGTTCTGTTAGTTTATACGTGATGCAAAATCCAAGTGCCTGGATTAAACCTTTGATTTTGGGCTTAGTAGCGTCTGATTTATTCTTAATCAGCTTTCCTAAAGCTGCGTATATAGGTAACTCTTTCTGCTCAAATCCCGAGTCGCAGCGGCGAATTTGGATGGTCTCCCGTCATCTTCTTTCATCCCTCTCTATTCTCAGGGTCGCTGTACTCGTGACAACTGCAAATACCTGCACCCACCCCCTCACCTGAAGACGCAGCTGGAGATTAACGGGCGGAACAACCTGATCCAGCAGAAGGCTGCCGCCGCCATGTTGGCTCAACAGATGCAGTTCATGCTGCCCGGAGCTCAGCTGCAGCCCATCGTGAGTGTTGTTGGAGAATTGTTATTCCACCTGTATAACACCACTTCAGCCTCCTGGGCCCGTGCTTCTCTTCTTTGAAAGTAAAAAATTCCCTCTGATATAGAAGTTGAAATACCTCTGGTAAGGCCTGAGGCCGAAACTTAGCTGCATCGATTGTACTTTACATTTGAATAATTTAGCTACAGCTTCTCATTACTATTAACTACTTGGGAAAAGTGGAGCTCTACTGCGAGCCCTCAATAGTATAAAGGCATCAAAGTCTCTGAAGTCCATTTGAAGATTACTTCACAGACAGCATTAGTAACTACACTATCATTACACAACAGATAAGCAGACAGGTCGCTGCAGCACTGACATTTAGAAAAAAAATTACACCTAAGTAAATATACTTTCATAATTAGACAATAGTTATTAGGTGATTCTGAAACCTATGTTTGTTTATTGTGGGAAGCTTTAATAGTTCCACAACATGTTTGCCTACTCGAAGAGGTGAAACTTGAGGTTTGGCTACAGGAAGTGTGGCACAACCGTCTACATGTGACAGAGGACATGCCAGAGCTACGGCACGACGGACCTTGGACCCAGCGTTTTTTGTGGTGGCGTCTTATTAAACATATTGTGGTGTCTGCCGTGAGACAACAGGTCTATTGTTATATTGCTTGGTGACACAACAGAGCTACATGCCGCATGCAGATTGATCAACAAGCTTAAAGACGCAACTTGTCTTATTATACTCGCATATTCATTTATAACCCTGTGATTTAGGCACTTCTGTTTGTAAAATATGGCCGTGTGGAAATTCAAAATTTCCAGAAACGTTGATAGCAGGGCAAAGAAATGATACAATAATATCACTTGATGCCATCACTTGACAGCTGACTCTTAATGTAGACCAGACCTGGTCAAAGTGTGGCCCGGGGGCCATATGCGGCCATATGCATGTGTTTTTGTGGCCCGTTTGACATCAGACTATACAACTATAATATATCCTAATTTTTCTGCCTTTTTTTTCTTTCTCTTTTAGTCACCACCACTTCAGCAGTAAATATAGCATGTTGTTGTTTTAAGACTAAAATTTTCTTCTTTACATTCTTGCTCCTCAAAAAACATTGAAGGAATACTGAAAATATATGTTGAAATAAATTGCCTTTTTATCTTGAACGTCTGGTCCATAGTTGATTTATATTCAAATTAAGTGCATATAAAATGAAATATTTCAAGAGGTTTCATGGCATATTTACACTTCTTAATACCCTTACTTTCATTTAATTGTCCTTGTTACCTTGGTATATATTTTGTATGTTTTTCCGTCATGTTTTGTAGTCATCGCTGTCTATCTTTTGATGGTGGCCCCTCATAACTGTTACAGTTTCTAATGTGGCTCTTTAGCAAATTGAATTGCCCACCTCTGGTGTAGACAGAGCTGTCGCCTTCTTCCTTGTCCTGCTGAGTGTGCTGTGCAAACAAGTTCCGGAACACTACTGCCACCTGCCGCCCTATTGAACTTATTATTCCAAATAATAAAAATTTATTGAATTATGCAAACAGAGAATAAAATGTCACTATTATTGGGTTAGAAATATAAGTGTAAATAAGTGGTTTTGTTCAAGTCTTTTGTGTGTTTTCACTCACAACTGCCTCTCCCTGTCTCCCCCGTCTCCTAGACAACATTTCCAGTGTCGCCTTCTTTGGCCACTGGCTCCAGCATGGCGTTCAGTCCCTATCTGAGCCACATAGGTCCAGGTATGGGCTTGATGCCTGAGCTGCTGCCCAGCACCCCCCTCCTGGTTCCTGGTAGTCCCACAAGTCTGGCATCCATTGGAAACGGCACAGCAACACAGAAGCATGTGCGCTCAGACAAGCTGGAGGTTTGTGTGTGTGTGTGTGTGTGTGTTGCACTTCTATGTTTGGCTGCGGTCTGATAAAGCTGACAGTTAATCACGGCCCATGCTGGCTTTCACCAGGTTTGTAGAGAATTCCAGCGGGGCAACTGCTCCCGGGGTGAGAGTGACTGCCGCTACGCTCACCCCCTGGAGGCTGGCATGGTGGACTGCAGTGAGAACTCCGTCATCGTCTGCATGGACTACATCAAGGGGCGCTGCAGTCGAGACAAGTGCAAGTACTTCCATCCGCCCGCCCACCTGCAGGCCCGGATCAAGGCTTCGCAGCACCAAGCCAATCAGAACTCAGCGCCTGCTGCCTTGGTGAGTCCTGAGACTGCACATCCTTTTCACATCACACCCGATGCACAGCATGCGTGGGCTCTTACGGCCGTGTTGCTCTTTGTAATTCCCTCTCTGTGTTCCAAGTCTCTACCACCAGGAGCTGTGCAGCAGCTACCAAAGAGGCAGCTCCTAGAGAAGAGTAACGGAGCTCCTGCCACCATCTTTAACCCCAATATGTTCCACTACCAGCAAGCTCTGGCCAGCATGCAGCTCCAGCAGCCAGCCTTCATCCCCACTGGTGAGTCTAGGTGGACTTCCATCTGAATACAGTTTGCGCCCATGATGTGTGTGCGAGTGCAGGGTTGATATGGTGACAGTGAGGATGTGCTGATGGACAGGTGACGTTAAAGAGACGTCTCCCGCGACTATGATGTCTGCTGATGATTTGGAGATTTGGAGCCAGAGTAAGGAGGAGGCTGAGGAAAAGCATTACAGGTGGAGATTTGAATAAAGGAGCAGAAATGTGGGGAGTGTATGCGGTGAGAACAGAGGGATTTTGGGGGTAAGTTGTTCAGATTAATGGCGGTTTAGAAGAGAGGGCAGGGGTGATCTGGGACTGGCAAGAATCTACTGGATTCTAGTGCTGATATAAAGACAGATAGCAGCATTAGAAGTGGCACAAGGTTTTCTATGAGAGTGACTTGAAAGGACCAAATCAGAAGTGATTATATCTGAGGTCGTATGGCGAAGTAAAGGATGAAGGAAGGGAGGCCAGACTCCAATGGAAAGGAGCAACAGTGGGCATGTTGGAGGAAGAACCTTAGACACAAGGGAAAAGGACTATGGAGATTGATGGGTACAGTGTATGAGCAGATGAGGAGGATAGTTGTGTCATGAGAGGGCAGATAGGTTGGAAAGGGTTAGGTGGAGGAAGGTGACTTGCAGAGGCAGCTGAAACACGGTGCACATCGTGTGACTGGAATACAGTTAGTACATGTTAAACCATCTCAATGATTGTCATCTGATTACTTCCTCAGCAGACAGGCTTTTGTTTGCTCATTAGAGTGTTTGCTACTTAGTTTATTCCAATAAACAGCCATGATTTTTCCATAATCCGAGTCATTGTTTCGTGATTTCCACCCTTACTTGACTTGCTTTGCCTGCGGATGTTCACCAATATTGAGTTCTGCATTGCAGCTCAGCGCGACGCTCTGTCGCCTCCCTCTGGTGGTTAGAGCTACTACAACTTGGGATGAGCTCATCGTTCTTGGATTATTCTTTGCCCTGCAGCTTGACGCATTCCTTTTCAAAATAGTTGTCTTTTTGTTTGTTTATATAACCACACAGTCTGGTTTGGTCGTGTGTGTGTGGGCTGGCAATGATTTATTGAAATCAGGTGGAGGTCACAATTTTTTTGTGACACTGTTTTGGATCCACAGTTTTCTATTCATCCTTGTTTGTTTATTCATGATTATTTCCATTGAACAATAATATATGGATGCTCAAGTCTGCTCATAAGCGTATACTGACTTGTCAGTCATATTTTCCTCATGCATTTATTTTTTTTATTGATTTTATTTGCATGCTTTCTAGAATGACATATCACACGACCGACACCATGACTTCTGAACCTATACATTTCACCATGGTAACCATATCATTCCTGTCCCCCCACCCCCTCCCTCCTGCCTTCCCTCCCTCATTTTGTCTTTTGTCTGACACGCCTGAATAAAAGTTCCCATGATGCACGGTGCCACCACCTCCACTGTTTCGTCGGCCTCGACCTCAATCACCAATGTTCCTTACGAATCGACCGCCTCCGATCAGGTTTGCTCTTCACTCCAGTTGTTTCACTGTGTGTGTGTGTGTGTGTGTGTGTGTGTGTGGTCGCCATCATCATGGGTCTGAAGAGCAGTAATGTGGCCTGTGTCTGTCTCCACCTCCTGGCATCTCAACTGTCTCCGAATCACCTCTTTCCTCATTGTTTCACTGTTGCTGTGTGGACGATCACCTGACGTCAGCAATTCGGCTGTTTATAGTAGCAAGTTTGTCATGGAGATAATGTAAGAAAGTCTGGCACAGGCAAGGCTCCAGTCATATCGAACCCATTTATGTATCATGGTTTGTAACCTGAAATGTGAGGAAAGCTATATAAGTGATAAATTCTCTTTATGTTTTGATGCATTTCCCCTCAGAACCAGTGATTTATTTTGTGTGAAACAGTTGAAACATCCTCATTTTTCTTTTTGTGATTGATGACTTTTAGAAATCTGTATCAGTATAACAATGCTGCAGATAACACTCTAATATTCCATATACATTTTCAGAGGACTGAAAACGTTTTTTTTTACAAATCCATGTCTCTTCCTTCCAGTAGACCCGTCAGAACTCCTGACTCCAGATCCGGTGGAGCTCCAGTGCGTTCCCATGGAAACCCACTACTGTCCCGTCCCCAAACTGCTGATGGCGGCTCCAGTGGCCGTAAATCCTCTAAGCCTTTCCAGAAACGCCACTTAAAAGTCAGAGAGATGTTTGCGCTGGCTGTGCCGTCGTCTCCCTGAAGGTGGCGAGACGTGCCTGACACACAGCGCACATGGGACCCGTCTGTCGGGGCGTCTGACTTTACGTCACGTGACACACACACAGAGCTGAATGTGGCGGACCTTACTCAGACTTGAACGACAGCCATACAATACAGACTCCTGCTCGCCAACACACGCGTCGAGACTTTCCTCGAAGGGATTGGAGCCATCTTTTCAAAACAAGGACGTTTAATGAACTCTAGTAATCGACATTCCTGCGACGTAATCCTGACTCATGACTTTCCGGCCACTGATGTACACGTCTGTTCTCCACATATCTTCGTGACACAGCAATGAGATCATTTGTTTGTGCCTTTATCAACTTAATGGGGAAAGATAAGCCCCTTTTATTGATTTGTCAAAACTCATTTAAGAGCTTTTAATTCCTGATGACGATATCAATTTAATGTAGTGTAGTAATGAAAAGATACATGATATATTACTAAACCCTTAACCTATTTAAAGTTATTTAACAATAATCCTTGCGTCTGTAACTAGTTTGACCTTGAGCTCTAGTTCAGGTCTGGAAGGGACTGGTGAACTGTTCAGGTCAAATTATGGTTCCGTGTTCTGAAAACAATAAATAAGGAAAGAAATCCAGCACTTATAGGACTTTGGTTTGTACAGATCCGATGGTCAACATGAATCAAGTGGTCGGAACAAACCATTATTATTGCAACATTTTCTCCTGTAATGATTATTTTTGGAAAATTGGTTTAGGAAATCACAGAGAAAAAAATAGCACTTGAACTCATCCAATTTTATCGGTGTGAAGTTGTTTTTAGGAATAAAGCAGTGTGGAATGGCATCAGGATGTGGGGTCCGATCCCCTCACTCCAGCCGACATGGTTGGGTTGAGACCAAAGTAGGTCCTCTAGTGGCAGCTGTGCTGTCTGAGTCGAGTACAACAGGGCTGAGAGAGTGGCTGTAGACTTGCCTTGTTGTCAAGTTCAAACACATTCTGTAATCTCTTTTGTAGTGTTTTGTACTTCAGAATGATGTCTCTGTTTAATAGAACTGGCTGATGCAGGTCCCCTCCGAACATGCCGATTATTCTCTTCATGAAATCACAACTCAGCTGATGCCTAACCAATTCAATGATCTCCAAGTGTGTTATCCAGGACAGTGTGTTTTCATCAGTGACCTCCTGATGGTGTCTCATGGGTTTATTTAGGAAAATCCTTTCTTAGAGTGAAACTGCGAGCTTTGATGTCACTATAGAAATGTCAAATTTAGCTACAGAGATCTGTGAAAGGAGTAAAGATGAATCAGCTTTAACATTAGTTTTGTCACCAATGGAATCAGGGATGTTTATCTGCTGCCTAAGGGTCAGTGACGGACAATAAAGAGAATCAGCTAAAGCTAACTAGGTGGTTCAGTTCATCCATCCAGTGATTCCTCCGACAGCCTTTTTCCTCTGGTCCCTTTATGAAGCAAGTGTGAAGCAATACTTCGTGGTTCAGGATGCAAGTCAACAAGGCCACCTTAAATGGCGCGTGTTATTCCAAAACTGACGGTTTGATGTGGCCCCTTTTGACCTTCTTTTGGCTTCATTCGGGTGGATTTCTTTACTCTCCTGGGTCCGATACAGAACGTCTTTCTGCCTTCACTGTTAACTGCAGAACACTTGACTGTTGAATTGTGCCTCATGTGAGCAGTGAAGCCACATTGCACACCCTCTGAACCAATCCACCGCCCCATTCTTTATTGTTCTCAAGGTTCTTCTGGCCTCCTCCTTCTCAGCTCTTTGAACATAGCGAATGTTTCCAGGCACATGATCCTTCCGCATGCCGACCAATAAATACATCCACATGCATTTGTCACCATGGGCACAAACAAGTGTTGTTTAATCTCATGCGCTGTATAAATTGCGATTATCACATGTACAACTTTAAAATAGAGATACATTTTTTCTTTTACATGGAAACAGCATGATGCTTTATACATAGCGATTTGTTTGTGCACATGATGGAGTCAACTATGATGGCAATAGTTGCTGTTGCTGTGGCAACTGAACTACAACATGGCTACCTTTTTATAATCATGATTGTGATTATTTTCTGCTGTGTTCTTGAATTAAGATACTCCAATAACTTATTCGGAAAGGGAATGTGTCGGTAGCTTGTCTTGTCGGTGATTCAATATTTTATAAGCGACTTGCCTGTACTATCCAAAGGTGGTTTCACTTATTTTGGTGGGGATTATTTTCATGTTTTTCCTCCTCGAACATTGTTGTAAGGCAACACAGTAATGGATTACGTCAGGCGGGGAAAGAGGTTGTTGGAGTGAAGTGCTGGGCTCCACCTGCGCGGAGCGGAGAGCTCTCATCATCCCTGTCACTGGTCTCCGTGGCGGCCCCTTCCTGCCCAGCTGTGCTGGGTGATGTCCATCCTTGCTGCCAGTTTACGAATGTTTGACGTTCACCTCGTTTGCACTTATGTACATAAATATGTCAAGAATAACTCAAAATTTATTTTGAATAAATATATATAGAAAAGGTTGATTAAAAATCCAATCAATGTCGATGAACGTTTTAGTGAAGACAAATGCCTTTTTCGTTGCTGTTTGCCAAGCTTAATGTTGCTGAGTTCTAAACATCAATAATTCTGTTTTTTTTTTCAATCCTCCTACCTGGAGGTTTTAAATCATATATCTATGATAATAATAATAATGGAAACTGTGAATAAAAACATCCATCTTTTTCTCCACAGTGCGGCGCCACCTACAGCACGTAGGAATCATTCTAGTCTTCTTATAAAACAAAATTCAAACTGGTTTAGCTCTTCATGAATTCTGGCACAGCTGATGCTTTCGGACACGTTGCCAAGAGACTGGTCCTGTGAGTGGCAGGACTGAGTCATGCCGATGAGTCAGTTCGCAGTTCTGCCGCTGTTGAATATTGACTTCAAATGTCTCAGCTCGAATGACCCAAAACAACAGTTTGTAGGAGGGTAAGGTCCGAAACACAACTCTGTCTCTGCGATAACTGGCGTGTGGCTTTTTACTGAGTTCATCTGAACGTAACATTCAGTGTCCGTGCCTCTGATCTCCAACAGGCCATTATGTTTCTCCTTTATCACTCAAAAAAAAAACCAAACAGCACATTTATATGTTGTGTGTGAAATGTATCCCTTTACTCACAGTTGTGTGTTGAGGCTCTGAAATGTGGGTGCCGTCTCGACAGTGCTCTGCGTGAGAGAGGCATGGGGCCAAAGACTGTCCAGGACTAAGCCATATCAAACTGTTATCAGCGAGCATAACAGCCGCGTGTGTCGTTTCATTCATCCTCTGCCAGTGATAGTGTCTGTGCTGCTGTGCAACATTTCATTCGCAGTGTTGGCTATGATGAGTAAGTTACTGTGCCTCTATGACGAATTCTGTAACTTCTGTTTGACCTTTAATAAAACATCAGTCAGATCCTGTCGTCGCTTTTATCAGCTTCTCACACACCTTTCCTTTCTTAATATGTGGGGGCACCTTCTCAACACTAGATTTATTTTATTTTCTAACTAAAAGAAAGACATGAATGGTGTGGCAGTGTGGAGCAGGTAACATTTGTGTTTTATCCTTGCATGACAGAGGTCACGCCGTCCCCTCATATTTGTGTTTGTGGTGTTCCTCCGCCCAACTTCATTGTTTCACAGTGTCAAGCCGCAGCAATAGCATTTTCTTCAGAAGTCAGACAATACACCTGCATATCAACATTGGGTCAAAAAACATCTTTATATTTAAAGTTGGAAAAAGTGAGACATGGCCAGTTTAATCATCAGGAAAAAAATGATGAAACCAGGTCTCCTTTTTTGCATTATGCAAAATATACATATATGAATTATGTATCACTTCACAACTTTGTGAGGCATGGAATGTGAATTATTTTTTTAATCTTATTATTGTGGTTAGTATTATTATTTTTTTACCTGCCTTTTCATCATATGGTTCAAGAACCTTTCTTGACAAAAAAAAACCTCATTGTGTAATCGTGATACATCATGTGGTCAGGACCTACACAAGACTCCATGATGATCGTGGGGAACGTGGGTTTGGTTGGATTTGTTTTTCTTTGCATTTGTGAAAATGAAAACTAAAAATAAAGTTTTGAAAAAAAAAGTTACACAAAAATACACAGGACAATCAATTTTACCTTCACCTTCACCTTCTTCTGCCGCTTATCCGGGGTCGGGTCGCGGAGGCAGCATTCGGAGCAAGGAAGCCCAAACTTCCCGGTCCGCACAAACCTCCTCCAGCTCCTCCCGGGGGATCCCGAGGCGTTCCCAGGCCAGACCGGAGACATAATCTCTCCAGCGAGTCCTGGGTCTTCCCCGGGGTCTCCTCCCGGTAGGACATGCCCGGAACACCTCCCCAGGGAGGCGTCCAGGGGGCATCCGGATCAGATGCCCGAGCCACCTCAGCTGGTTCCTCTCGATGTGGAGGAGCAGCGGCTCCACCCCGAGCTCCTCCCGGATGACCGAACTCCTCACCCTATCTCTAAGGGTGCGCCCAGCCACCCTGCGGAGGAAACTCATCTCAGCTGCTTGTATCCGCGATCTCATCCTTTCGGTCACTACCCAAAGCTCGTGACCATAGGTGAGGGTGGGAACGTAGATCGATCGGTAAATCGAGAGCTTCGTCTTGTGACTCAGCTCTCTCTTCACCACGACGGTCCGATACAGCGACCGCATCACTGCTGCCGCTGCACCAACCCGTCTATCAATCTCACGCTCCCTTTTTCCCTCACTCGAGAACAAGACCCCGAGATACTTAAACTCCGCCACTTGAGGCAAGAACTCTCCACCAACCTGGAGAGAGCAAACCACCGTGTTCCGGTCGAGAACCATGGCCTCAGACTTGGAGGTGCTGATCCTCATCCCGGCCGCTTCACACTCGGCTGCAAACCGACCCAGCGCATGCTGAAGGTCCCGGTCCGATGAGGCCAGCAGAACAACATCGTCCGCAAATAGCAGAGATGAAATTCTGTGGTTCCCGAACCGGATCCCCTCCGACCCCTGGCTACGCCTAGAAATTCTGTCCATAAAAGTGATGAACAGAACCGGTGACAAAGGGCAGCCCTGGCGGAGACCAACATGCACCGGGAACAGGTCTGATTTCCAATCAATTTTATTGAAGTCAAAATAAACACAGCGCTTTCACACACAACAGCAACAACATACTGGACTAAAAGGCAACTTTAAACGTTAAATCATTTAAATACAGTGGGTTTAGATTCAGATAAATACCATTTGGAAATACCATTCACACCAGCAAGATATAATAAATACGATCATTGTGCCCCCTCACACCATGGTGCTTTTCACTCTTTGGAAAATCTGTTGGACTGTGAGTGCAGGGACACAACCTTCTCTCAAGATGGAGATGACGCCTGAGGGAAGACACATGTTACGTTAGAGCCACATCGGTTTCAGCACATTTGTAGTTCAACGTCACCTTCGTCTATCTTGAGGCAGTTGACCACAGTTGAACCCACGGCCTCCGTGGTCTCTCCATCACACAGAACTCCCTGGATTTTCTGACCCAGGCGACTGACAGAAGAGGCCTGAATCATTAGCCGGTCATCGTCAGTCATCATCTTGTCTGAACTCACTCGATGACCATGTGGTGGTGGGTGCTGTCTGCCTCCCCGCTGGGGTTGGCTGAGGTTATGGCCAGAGGTCCGGTGATGTCACACAGGAGTGCGGTCACTGTGTGGTCCGGGATCCGGATCATGATGCTGTCAGCCGTTCCCACGCGCTGGTAAGCGGCGCCGACACCTGCTCGGTCACATGTGATGAGACGGCTGCTGCTTCTCAGAGGGTCGACTAAGCGACTGATGCTCACCCAGGTTGAGGAGCCAGTCCCCCTTTCTGACGATGCAGCTGACGCCTCCAGGGTACACGCTCCTCATGAACTCCCAGAGCAGCGGACTGAAGGGAGGCTGGGCTGACTCCAGCTGCGCCACACTGGAGATGCAAATACAGATGGGCTTCTCCGCTGGTCGCTCCTGGGAGGTCAGGACAGAAGCTCTATCATAACCGATTTCCCTCACATGAAAAGGCAGGATTCGAAAGCCTACTTTAATGTTGTAAATGTGTTGTATGGCTGTGGGGTTCTTGCAGGAGGCAGCCAGAGCGTACACAGTGTCGGTGGGGACCCCACAAACACCACCCTCCTCCAGGATTTGAGCCACCTTCAGAAGGCCGCTGGTGAGTTTGGAGCTCACGACGACACAAGAGGCCTCAGCAGAAGACTCCTGCAGTGCTGCCTGAAATGAAGCGGATGAGGAAGATGGAAAACAAATGGATGGCCTCATGACAGATGCTCAGGAAGGTACCTTCAGCAACGGAGAGCCCACAGGTATCAGCTTCTGTGAGAAGACTTGGTTCACCGTTGATGCCAGGGTCCCAAATACACAAGTTAAAGTGAAGAGTGCAAGGGAAGCCACTGTGGAGACAAGGATGATATTGTTTATTTAATAACGCTCATGAAGACATGCGTGCAAGTCACTTAGTTTAGCACTGAAGTTTGAAACATTCTCCTGAAACATCACTCAACTAAACAGAAAAAATATAGCTTTGATGTAGCTTTTACATCATGATTATTTTAACCCATTTCATACCAGTTAATCTAAAGTGCAGGATCATTATTTGCATTCATAAAATATGTAATATTTGGGTGATTTTTTAAGTGTCCTTGTTTTGTTTGTTAGTTTTGTTCAGCATGTTTAAAATGCAACTCTCACTCTGCCATTTGTTTAATTTAATTTAATTTAATTTAATTTAATTTAATATTCAATATTTGATGTCACACTTTAACAATTACTACAAATCCTCCTGGAATTACATCCATCAAGGAGGTTATGTCTGTCTGTCTGTGTGGTGTGGTGTTTTAAATGACCCTCTGACTTGACAAATGACTTCTTCTTCATCCATCTGATGTGCAAATGCCTTCTGGTACCATACTGCCACCTGCTGTCCCACTGAGCTCATTGCGGTCAATGGCATTTGAAAAATAGGTGTCACATCATACAGACAAAATAAATTTAAGGTAGTAATATAACAATAATACTATAGTCATAAAACAGAAACCTTAATCGGGGTGTAAAGGAGCTGCTTGGCAGAGGTCTGTCAGTATTTATCTGTTCAAGTGGCTGCGGCCAGGGTTGGTGTTCAGAGTGGAGACTCACCTTCCAGCTGGGGCGGGAGTCTCTGCAGCGTTGAGAGCAGGAAGCACACCAGCAGAAGCTCCATCATCGTCGTCAGAAAGACCAGCACCAGGTTACGGTAGGCAGCTGAAGGCAAAAACAGCTGATCAGAGAGAGGAGACAAGGCTCTTTCACACCTCAGGAGAAAAGCATCCCACTAACCAATCAGAACCAGGAAGCCGTTGATGACCAGGAAGGCAGCCGCTCCTGCGGTGAGCTCATAACCTGAGCCCAGCAGAAGCAGGTGACCTAGACAAGGGTTCCAAGATTATCGTCATGGAAAAAGGTGGCTTCATTGAGATCTTACCTGCAAACCTGAACCAGCTCCAAGTCGCCCACACTGCGACGTAAAAGGCTGAGATAACGGATGCGAACCGGCCTCCTCCAGTGGCTTGCAGTCGGCCGACGTAAGCTTGGATGATGACACCAGAGATGATCACCCACGGAAGAGTCAGGTGAAGAAAGGAAGAGTTGTCACTGGAGCTGCTGGAGTGGAGCGCAGAAAGAGCAGCCACGCCGTTGGTGAGGTAAAACAGGGCGTCAGATGTCCCACTCTGCTCCTCTGCCTTTTCAGATCCCCAACGAAAGGCTGCCAGGAGCCTGCTGGTGGAGACCGGTGGAGGTCCGACTGGGATGAGGGACTTCTCTGCTATGGTGTTGATCAGACGTGAGAAGGTGCCGTAGAGTGACGCCGCTGAGAAGAGGGAGCTGGCGACGCCACAGAAAGTGAGGCGGTGTCGCGGGGGGATCTGGGGGGTTGAGGACAGCGTGACCATGACAAAGAGGAGGTTGTGGGCCAGCTCTAAGATGTCCATGTTCAGGCTGACAGCGCTGATCAGCAGCGACGCGACCACAAAGATCCAGTTTCCCAGCATGGCCTCTCTTCCAGCAGACAGCTGGGTTCCACTCCCAACCAAGACAGAAGCTGTGAATTCCTCCCAGGCTCTGATGAGCCAGAACATGGCGTGCAGTCCAAACTTGGTGGTGTGGTAGCAGTCCAGGCGCAGGTGAGAGTAGTAGCTGGAGAGAACCTGAGCCACGGACACGATGGACACCCACACGGCTCCTAAACCCAGGCTCTTGACGTAACCGGAGCCATAAAAGATAAAGATGAAGGCAGACACTGTATCGCAGAAAAAACCCAAGGCCATGGGCTCAGCATATTTTGTCACTTTCGCCTTCTCTTCGCCGCTGCTCTGAGCGCTTCCAGTTCCAAGGAGGAGAACGTTAAAGAGGGGGGTCCCGAATCCCCACAGAGTGAGTCGCTGAGTCAGACCTTTCAGGAGCAGAGCAGCAGAACCATAGATGGCAAAGATCAGAATGAACAGCTCAAGCACCCCTGAGACAACGAGAGCCCAGGATCCCGCCACCAAAGCCGCCGCCTCGAAAGCTAAAGCAGCCGTGATGGCCCCGAAGAGAAGGGGCATGATGTAGTTGACTGTGGCAGAGCAAAAGGCCATGAGGACGGAGAGGAGGATGTAGGGGGTCAGACCTGCGATGGCCGACTCCTGGAGGGACAGACTCAGGCGGGAGGCTGTGACCTCCACAGTCTGGTTGACGGAACTGTTGACGCTAGTGAGAGGTGGATCAGTTTTTGTCAAAGAGCCGAGGAAGATCCGCGTGGCTCCATAGCTGCCCCAAAGCGCACTGTAGCCAATGAAAGCGGTGGCGCTCAGATGGTCGTATTTCCTGAAGGACAGCAGCCCAGCCACCAGTTGGCAAAACCCTCCGACCAGGATCAGGTGGACACCTGAGGAACCAGAGAGGAGTCAGCATGATGGAGGGGCCTTTAGACTTAGACCGTCTTATTCACCTGCCAGAGTGTTCTCCAGTCCTTCTGGGGCCTGGCCGGTGTGAGCCGTGTGGAAGTTGAGCAGCATCACGTGGAAGGCGCTGATCCCGTTGGACAGCATTCCCAAAACTCCAGGCTCGCTGTAGAAGCTGGATGGAAAGCCCTGAAAATCGGTCATCACCCCTGCTGACCCCTGTGACCATGACAGAACAGAGAATTGAACTGCTGAATTGAATTAAACACCATAACACATAAATTCATAATCCTCGGAGCGACACAGGAACCGGTGCCTGAAGAGAACTTGCCCTCAAACTCTGCTGAATATAAGACGTATCTCTCATTTTGTTTAGAGAGAAACATATTTTAAAGTTACATTTTCTTTAAAAAATAATTTCAGTTTATATTTTGCAGAAATATGACAAAAATAACAGTTTAATTGTGTGAAGATAGACTCAACTTAATCATTCTAGTATCAACTATTAGAATGTTAAAATGATTTTTTTATTCTTTTGTTTATTTATCCCAGCTGTTCTTTAAACATCAAGGGAAACCTTTAACACACTCATATAAAAGTAGCCGAAACATAAAATATTTATCTCAACATCGCTCTGTACCGTCAACATTTATTTATTTACATTTCTAATAGTATAGTATAAATAAAACTAACAATTCATTGAAAATAAAACAGAAAAATAGTAAAAAAAAATAGTAGTAAAATAGTAGAAAAAATAACATTTTCAATACAAATGGTGAAAATTTTCTGAAGCAAAACAAGTGTAATGTATATGTTAGAGTAATGGGAGGGGGAAATTATTCATGAAAAATGTAGCTATACACTTTTATCTTGGCCCCAAATCCATATGTTGTACTAAATGCCCATCATTGTGTTTGGATCAAATATTCTCTACTGTACATGCCTTCTCTCACAACATTATATACCTTAAACTAAAAATAACACAAACAGAACTGCAGTTATGGATGTGTCTAAGAACACAAGTAGTAAATACAGCATGAATATGATAAAATGAAGCCTCTTACCTGCTGAAGTGTCAGATATACCGCGTGGCTCCGCAGCCTCCCATATATACTGTTATTCCAAGCGAAGGAGGAGTTGCAGAGAATTTCCCGACCCAGGAGAAAAGTCTGCAACCTGAGAGTCTGCTCCACCTATAACAAAGACTGCCCCCTCCCTTTACGGCCACCGCTGAATAGAAATAATGCAGCTGACAGTGACTACATTGATGGAGACAGTGATGACGCAAACACAGGCTCAGGAAATTCCGGCTGAAAATCTGGTAAAATGAGGTAATATTTTTTCTCCTTCCTCGTCCCACCCAGGACGACATCACTGCTTGTGTAACAGGTGGACGATATAAGGAGCGTGTCGTCCCTCATCCAGGTGGCAGCAACATCTCAACACCTGAGACGGAGGAGACACGATGATGGTCCTGCTGCAGGTAAAGCAGAGTTCAGAGGAGTTTAAATGTTGGTGTCACCAGCGTTCAAAATATGAATGATCGATCATAGTTTAGTTGAAGATCAATTCATTTCTGGGGGAAGAGTCTTGTTTAACACGTTGTTATCCATCCCACAGAAAACACTGAGACTCCTGCAGGGTGCCAGAGGAATGCACAAGTCAGCAGTGGAAGGTAACCTGCCGTGTTTTTAGATTTATACACACTGTACTTGTACTTTACTTTGTCGCTATTCTTCTTTACCAGAAACGTTTCTTCAAAAGCTTATTTCTGCTTCATATTGCTTCACATCCTCCATGCTAAAATCAGTCTGTTATCATAGAAGGTCACCTGAATGGGGTCACCGGAAGTGTCGCATGATAACCTGAGACATGAAAATGAGACTATTATGAGCAGTCAGAAAAGAGACAGCGTTATTAATAATGATGATAAATAATGATGTATTTTTGTAGTTGTAGGAGTACCATTAGCAAGAATGACAACAACAACAACAACAATAACAATAACAATAATAATGTATCATCAAATAAAAACAAATATTGCGAGGAACAGAAGTGGTCAGAAGACAGAAAAATTTAAGCTACAATGAATGGATTATGAACATTAAGTGAGTGAGTGAAAATATATTGTGCTATTCATGTGACTTAAATATGATTTCCAGTCTGAGATCTTGCCCGTGAGGTAGAAAGAATATGTTTACATTATTTTTATACAAATTGGAAAATACAAAATATATATCCTTTTTTAATAACAATATGTAAAATATATGTTTAAACATAAAAAAAAGTGTAACAAATAGGGTTTGCGGATATTTGCGTCATTAGTCACCTCAGAAAGCGCAGTGAACAACATGGCTTGTGGTTCCTGTGCGACAGTGTTGAAGAGTCCACTTCCTGAGGAAACGGTGACGGCCAGTTTTGGGAAGTTCATCAGTGAGGTGAGGCCTGAGCACCTGTCCCCCGTGGTTCTGCGGCGCAGTAAGAGAATGGTGCTGGACAGCATCGGCGTGGCTCTGCTCGGCAGCAGAACGGAGGTGTTTGAACTGGCACTGCAGCACTGCCAGGTGAGGAGCTGGCTACCTGAAGGGCCTGAGGGATTAGTGTGACAGGATGCGAGCAGAGGACAGAGAACTGACTGGCCATTTTCACCGGAGAAGCCGGAGCAGGTGTTGTCAGAGGCCACGGTGCTGTACAGAAAGGGTGACGCGTGTTTTTTTTCCCGCCAGCACATGTACGCTCCACATCACGTCAGCTCAGTCTATGGACGCAGCGGCACCAAGCTCTCGCCGACCCTTGCGGCGTTTGTCAACGGAGTGGCGGTGAGACAAGCAAGTCCAAACCCATGTATCACTCAAACAGGTCGGTTGATAGGTGTCATCCGACAGACTCACTCCATGGACTTTGATGACACCTGGCACCCGGCCACTCACCCCTCAGGAGCCGTGCTGCCCGCTGTGCTGGCCCTCTGCGACATGATGCCGGCGAGCCACAAGCCAAGCGGCCTCCACCTCCTGCTGGCCTTCAACGTCGGCGTGGAGATCCAAGGCCGACTGATGAGGTTCTCTACCGAGGCGCATAACATCCCCAAGAGGTTGGTGCATCAGAGGAAGGTCAAGTCGGGCACAGGAAGTCTATCAGAGCCAGATCTGAGTGACTTCCTGCAGATGCACTTGGGTTTTGTAATTATTTATTACTTTATGTGTAATCATATTTTGATATTTTATTTTATATTATTCCTTTTAAAAACGATGTATATATATATATATATATATATATATATATATATATATATATATATATATATATATATATATATATATATATAATATTTCTATTATTTTTCTTTTTGTAATTTTGTTTTTATTTCATTCTTGTTTTTAATATTCCGGTTGTTGTTGCTTAACCTTTAGTACCAAAGACAGTCTGTAGGTGGAGTCACACTCATTCACTCTAAAATGGAGTGACAGGCTGAGCAGTCTATAAAGAGCACTATTTGATAGAAGAGTAGTGTAGAAACAGAATCTTTGGTTTTTCATCTCCAGGTTCCACCCTCCCAGTGTGGTGGGCACCATGGGCAGTGCAGCCGCCTGCGCTCGCCTCCTGTCTCTGACTCCACTCCAGTGCAGTCACGCGCTAGCCATCGCCGCCTCGCTCAGCGGCGCCCCCATGGCCAACGCCGCCACTCAGTCCAAACCTCTGCACATCGGCAACGCCGCACGCTTGGGGCTGGAAGCCGCCATCTTGGCCTCTGGCGGTCTGGAAGCGAGCATGTTGGTCCTGGATGCTGTGGAAGGCGTGGCTGGCTTCGATGCTTTCTACAGGGACTACGCTCCGCAGGCGTTAGAGGCCCCGGACTGTGGGCACCAGTTCTTGCTGGAGCAGCAGGACATGGCTTTCAAGAGGTTCCCAGCACATCTGGGGATGCACTGGGTGGCAGATGCTGCTGTCTCTATCCATAAACAGGTTGTGGGCATTGACCCAGGGACCTTGGACCCAGCTCAGGTGAAGGACATCCTGCTCAGGGTGCCCTTATCCAGGTACATCAACAGACCCTTCCCAGAGTCCCAGCATCAGGCTCGCCATTCCTTCCAGTTCAACGCCTGCAGCGCTCTCCTGGACGGCCAGGTCAGCGTGGAGTCCTTCAGCCCAGCTGCAATGGATCGTCCGGAGCTTCACGCCCTGCTGAGCCGGGTGCGTGTGGAGCATCCTGGAGACAATCCAGCCAACTTCAGCCGCATGTACGCAGAGGTCCAGGTGACGCTCCTCGGCGGTGACGTTCTGACGACGCGCTGCGACAGCTTCTACGGTCACTGGCGAAACCCTCTGACCAATGAGAGCTTGAGAAAGAAGTTCAGGAGCAATGCAGGGGCGGTGCTTCCATCAGCGCAGGTGGAGCGGCTGGTGGAGCTGGTGGAGGGTCTGGACACACAGGCGGACTGCAGCGTCCTCCTCTCGCAGCTGCAGTGACCCCCCACGTATTACTGGAAGAAGTGTATATGTCCTATGTTAGCAATATGAATCTAAATGTTTGTGTTGCGCAAGACAGTTCTGGAGGAAGAGCAGTACAAGTCGAAGTATATCCTTCAATATTATTGATATATGCTGGATACATTTTATATTTTGATATTTCATCATTTGCTATAATATTTGACGTTTGTTCTTGCTGGCATTTCTTTTTTCTAATGTCACCCACGTTGTTCTTATTTAAAATTAAATGGAATGGAAATGGAATGGATCTGTGGCGCAGCTTAAATATGAGGAGTGAGAGTCGGCAAGTGAATTTCTGTTTTATTGATGACCCATCTACCCGTACAGTATGCATGCACCCATCATTGTAGCTGGTTTGCAATCAATATTTATCAAAAATCTGACTCACTATTTACAACTACAGTCCACGACTAGTCATGTGGTCAGAGGTCATTCTTATGTCACAGTAATTACATGTATTACATACATCTAAAAATACTATTTTACTATTTATAAAAATTTTAAAAACCAAATGAAGTAGCGAATACCCTGAGGGTTGTTCTATCAGCCAAACATTTAACAATAGACATCTCTAAAGAGGATCTGTAAACAAGAATTCTCTGCTCTCAGTCAAAATGCCAGGAGTCAACCAACTATAAACAAACTAATCCAGCGCTCATTCTGAGCTGGGTGTGTCATAGTTGGACACTTCGATGAGGTTCCCATCTGGATCTCTGAAGTACAGGGAGGTGATGGGTCCCACAGATCCGCTCCTCTGCACCGGACCCTCCTCGATCTCCACTCCACAGACCTGAAGAGTCGACAGACGTGTCATAAACCTGCTGCCAGTGAGGACCACGGCGCTGACACACGTGTACCTGCAGATGTGCAGCCACTTCAGCCAGAGGCGTCTTGGTGATGAGGCACAGGTCCATGGAACCTGATGTGGGGTGTTTTGCCTTGGGCTCAAACTCCCTTCCCAGCTGATGGAGGTTGAATTTGTGGACCCCGAAACCCAAAGCCTTGCGGTCGCCCTGATGGAGGAGGAGGAGGAGGAGGAGGAGGCAAGGGGTGTGCTGCACAATATCGCCCTCTGCTGGTGAAAGCTCAGTAGACGCCTTCGAGCGCGGCGGACCTACCTTGAAAGTGATCTCTTGCATCCCGAGCGCTGTCGTGTAGAACTTGATGGTGTCCGGGACACTTTTCACCGTCAGAACCAGGTGGTCCAAGTGGCTCACTTGAACGGGACATGTTTTCTTGAACCGTACAAACCCTCGCGACTGTAACGCAGACGTAAAATAAGACTCTTTTGAAAGCACTCAGCGCCGTTAGTGAGACGAACCCACCGTCAGGAAGTTCGGCCTCAACAGCCCCAGTCGACTCCGAGCGCCCTGCAGCAGCGCCATAGCGACACTGAGGCGGCCACTTCCGTGTTTGAGGTGAGTCGCGCTGTTACTGTTCAACGCATCTCAATAGCCCGTGACTTCCGCCACATTATTGTCATGTTTACGCGGTGTTTCAAGTGTGACCACAGCGACACGTTTCGACACAAGATGTGAATGGAGCGTACGTATACAAATTGTTGGTTTTCATAACCTTTAGCTAAACATATTTCACGTCTTGAACCCTCAACCAACAGATGGCTGACAGAAAGCACAGATGTCGGAAATCACTGCGTTTGTTGGTCCCAAAGACTAAATAGCATTAAACCTTGCGAATTGGTTAAAAACAAATTACTATTTTATTCTTGCTTTGACACTAATAGATCATTTATATTGCACCCTTCAGACTCACAAGGGCGACTGAGTGCTTTACCTAAAAACAAAATCAAAGGCCAACATTCAAGAATTGACACCACATTGAAATAAAACAAACTAAATTGAATGAAACAAGGATTTTTGGGTTTTAGCGTATTGAGTAAATTAAAATAACTGATCCCTCCAATGTAATTACACTGTAATTTTCCAAGTGACAAAGTGAAACAAGTAAATAAAATAAATACTACTTTATGTAATTCTTTGTTGTTTTTTTGTCTTTTGATAGCTATGGACTACATTCTTTTCAGTCAATGATCAATTCATTAACTAAATTCAGCAACACTTTTGAGGTAGCTCGGGACCAAGCGCATTATATTCAGATCGATGGCAGTGAGGTGAGGAGGAGGAGGCATCACGATACAGTACAGTATTGCGAGATTGAAGAAAGTGTCCTTATTTTCCAGGGCCACTAGATGGTGCACTTGGTTCAGAAATGATGTGAAGTTTCATTGAAAATGTTGTTGTGCAAACTGGTGGCCCCTGAAAACCTGGACATGGAACCTCATCTACCGTCACAAATGCACGGTGACTAACGCAGGTGAGGACACAATTCAGATGCGATACTTGGATGTTGGTAGCATAACAACTTGTTTAATTCAGCGATTAGTTTCATTTCAAACACCCGGGCCACACACTGTAGCGGGTGGCACACAGAACAAGGCCCAAACTAATAACGCATGGCCCAAGAGGGAACATACAATCAATCACATATTGATGGTATTAAACAATGACATAAAATCTTGCATTCAAACTATTCCCCAAGGAGGGAAGTACAACTGCGGTAGAGACATCTAACAGTGGAACAACAGCTGGAAAGCTCATCATCACGGTGGTGCCACTCTCCCAGGTGGAGTTTCCTTGAACAGTGCTATTAAAAAAACCTACAGACCTCAAAATAAAAATGTTTCTCAACACTTTAGTATTTTATAGTCTTCATTTATGATCTTGTTTTTTTTTTTTTTTTAAACATAGTATACAAATATAACACGGTTTGTTTTTGCCCATATTCTCATCTGCATGTATTGCACACACGGAGCGGAACACCTGCACTTAAGGCAGAGGGAAGTAGACTCACTGACAGGCATCTTGACTCGGGCCGGAGAGCGTTGGTGTTTCACAGACTTGGCATGATACTGGGGACTCTCCGCTCACAACAGAAACAGTGGTATGTACATTCATGTGTAGTTATTTAAAACAAGATTTCGGCAAATGGCATGAAACTCGACTGCATTTCAAGAAAGTCCACTCAAAAACAAGTGAAGAAAACTTAAATTATCCAAACAATACCAAACATGACTAGAGGGAGAATTAAAAATCAAAGACAAACGCAGGTTGGATGTTAAGAATTAAATACAAGGGGAGAAGCAGCAGTGTAAGTGAACAGTTCTTATTGCCCGTGAGTTGCACTTGCATGACCGAAGCGTACAAAAAGGAAAACAGTCTAATCCATCCCTAATTCATCAATACTATTGGCCCTTTGAGGTGAAGACAGACTTCAGGTATCAAATTCTAGCGTCCTTGTAAAATGTATAAATAAAAAAAACAAAACAAATCAGCACTTGATAATTTTAAACACATGTAGTTTTAAATGGAAGTAAAGAACCAATTCAATCTTAAATAACATGACAGGAGACAGAGTTTGTTAAAGACTAAACTTTTGGTGCCAGAGTCTACATCATTTACAATCCAATAGCAATTGACCATTACAAAGTATGTTTGAGAGATTTGTACAAGCTTATTTACAGCTAATACCGCAACAAGGGAGCGTACTAATCGCCTTGAGGCCTAAGTAAGGTGTTGGGTGACTCGCGGGGGACGTATTGAATGGTGATGTGCTGCAGCTGTGATCAAAGAGTCGGGGGAGAATGGATTGGATTTTCATGTGTCCATCCTGAGCCATTGCACCAGAGACCTTGGTCATGAAGAGCATGCATTTCCTGTGTCTAACGTTGGGCTTCTGTAAGACTTGTCTTAAGAGGTGGAAGCTATGGCAGCTAATGTGCTGAGTGAGGCCCCAGGACCCGTGAAAACATCAGGATGAACTCACCGATGGGCAACAACAAGACATCTTTCCCCAGAGCCCCACACGGTTAAATGGCGGAGACACTGCCGGGCCTACACCACGCTCTCTCGGTTGGCAGACACCAGTACGGCTCGACGACAGATGGGGCACGTGGAGTTCTCAGACAGCCAGCGATCGATGCAGTGCACGTGGTACTCATGCGAGCAGGGCAGCTTCCGTAACTTGTTCCCCTCCGCATACTCGGTGATGCACACGCTGCACGTCTTCATGGCGTCGCTCTCACCAAAATTGCGCATGGTGAGGTTATCGATCTGCTCCTTCGTCAGACCCTGAGGCTGGTCATCATCGTCGTCGTTGAGCAGGAAGAAGTGGGCAAGGCGGAGGAAGGGCAGCGAGCTGGGCTCCTCAAGATTGATGGGGGGTCTGGGCCGGGGTCTGAAACCTATGGAGGGTGGAGCTGTGGCCAGAGTCTCATCTACATCAGCATCGAGTGTCCTGGCCCGGACCCCGGCAGCAGCTGCGGCGGCCGCGGCGGCGGCAGCTGCGACCGCAGCGGTGGCGGCAGCGGGCGGCTCCTCCACATCAGCAGCAGCTGCGTTTGCTGCGGCAGATGTCGCATCTGGATTATTGAGGGCCTCGGCCAAATCGGCCGCCGTGGTTGCGCCACGGTTTGAATCGGTTGAATCAGAGTCCGAATCCATGAGGTAGCCAAGTTCACCGAAACCAGTCATGATCTGCCGAATCATGGACTGCAGCGCCATGGAGGTGGCCTCTCCTAAACCTGCGTCGGAGATCCTGCGGATGGGAATGCGGATGGTGCTGACATAGGTCCTGACACCAGCGCGCTCCGAGCGAGAGAAAGTCCTGCGGAAGCCGCCACGCTCGCTTTCATAGAGAAAGGTGTTGTTGGAGTTCTGAGAGCGTGAGCGGGTCCGGCTGGCGATGCTGTCCCGTTGCCGATACTCGCCTGGGCGCACGCGGCGTACCTGAAGATCGAGCATGATTGTTGGGGGCCTGCGCCCAGCTGCACCTCCCTCCCCTTCCGCACCCGGAGCATCTCCTTCCTGAGACACAAGATTCTGGGCATCAGAGGCAGGTTCTGCGCCTGCCCCAGGCAGCGGTGGGTCACTTTCAACAGTGCTTTGCCTAGAAACGACGTGCTGTCGAGTCCGTGAGCTGCCCTCCACCTGAGGCACAGGAGAAGGACTGCTCTCCAAGCTGGGGGAAGGAGAGCTCTGAATGAAGCTTGGAACACGCAGCTCCTGCAGTGGATCTCGTGTAAGCGGGGAGCGACTGCGTGCCGTGCGAGCCCGGGTTTGGCGCACCTCAGGACTTCGGCTTCGGGCTCTCCTTTGCCCTCTCCGTGGAGGGGATGGCGTTGGCTGCACAGGAATGAGTGTTGGAGGACTGGGAGGCTCCTCTTCAATCTCTTGTGAAACAACCTCCTCTATCTCTGGCTCAGGCTCCACGATGACGGCCACCTCTTCCACGACAGGTTCCTCCAAAACCTCAGCCTCCATTGGGACAGCCGGTTCAGCGTTTGCCGGGTCTGTGGCTCCTCCCTCTTGCGACGCCTGTTCCCGCTCCGCAGCCGCCTGCTGTTCAGCCAAGTTTCGGTTAACACTGATTTCTAAGCTGAAGCGGAAATCTCCACTGTTGGGGTTTGTCTGACTCACTGCACGCCAGGACTGATTGCCACGATGGCCAGTCCGGGTTGTGTTCCCAGTGCGTCTAACAGTGTTTAACCAGTCCAACAGGCTGTCTCCATTAGCAGGCTCCTCAGAACCTTCAGGTGGTTCTAAAAAAAGAAAGGCATAGAATTACATTGGCACAATTATATAGACTTCTAGTTGAAAAATGTTTGGGAAAAACAAAAACAATTACCACTAGTCTCTTCTGCACTCTCAGTCCTGGGTGGATTACTCTGCTGCTCTGGTGCATCCTTAATTTGTTGAAGTCGACTTAAGAGCTCATCTTCTGTTACCTCTCCTGCAAGCAAAATGACCACAAAAATAATAAAAAAAAGTGGAACGCATTACAATTCATGCTACGGCTCCACCCCAGCACCACATCAAACAATAGGTTCATTCACAACCTATAAGCCATTTTTTTATCCCGAGGACATTCAAGTTTTACAACACTGCAATTGGAAAGTAAAGAGAGATGTAAGGAGCAGATTACAACAGTTCTGTCAAGTAACAGAGGTCAACACATAAATGAGGTTCAATGAAGGAAAAACAGAAAAACGGGGTCGAGACCCCTGACGCTCAGCAGCAGCAAACATACAGCAGCTATTCTCAGTATCCTCTGTAGCTTTCGTTGTTTATGAAGACAAGTGTCACCAAGCTGAAACAGGACAAGGTGCAAACCACAGCCTTTCCATTCAGAACTAGTTTTGCTGTGCTGTTCAAGTGTTTGTTGAGACCAGATCCACCACCCTTAGGTTTACACATGAAAGAGATCCAGGAATAAACCTGTCACCAGTTAAACGCTTCTCCTTCCTTGATCCACATGATGACCTTCGGTCTTCAGACTAGCAACATCCTACTATTCTGACTTGTGAATGTGGATGCATTATTGACTTCTTTTTATTATTTTGGATTGGAATAATTGAACAAATAGGTTTTGGCGAATCAAACATGATTTTTTTTTATCCTATAAGGTAGACAGATTTTCAATACCAGATAAGAGAATTGGGAAGCTGATGTATTGGTTGTCTAAAATAGTTATACGAGAAAAAAAATCTCGTAAAAAGATACACTTCTTGCAGGTTTGCTTCTTAAAGCAACAGGACAAAAACCTCGGCACTTACCAGGGCATGCCACTGTCCACTCAATGCCCTCTGCTTGCAGGCTGCTCCACTAAAAGACGCTCCAAACATATAATCCCCTTTCCACTGTTCTGGGACAGAAACGGATGGCGTGTCTTCAGTATTGTGAAGGCTGCTGGATATTTTAACACAGTGACTTTATCAGAAACGACTCTTGGTTTCAGCCACAGGACAGTGCTGGAGCAGCTTGTACCACAAATATTTAAATAGAACTTGGAGGTCAACGTGTGCTTCACTCAGCAAAACATCACTGCCTAAAAAAATAGCATCTGTTTTAGGTTTGGGCCTCATCACAAAGGGTGCGCTAATGTTAATCCACAACTCAACATCAACCGTTGTGTTTTAACTTTTACACATGACCATGTGGATATTCATCTTTGTACTCAAACCCACACAAACCCGCAAGTCACCAGACTGTGGTGTTTGCTGCTAAAGTTTGATGGAAAAACAGCATCAAATTGCAGATTACAACAAACTAAGAGACATCTTTAGAAGCGATCATCTAATCACCAATTCAAATGTTCAGGCAATGTTCACAAAGTAAAACAGCACCAGCATTACACCTTATCTGAAATGCTCACAACACTGTTTAAAACAGGAACAGTCGTGTGGTTGTCTAATATTTAAATCCAAAAGTGATGCACAGGATCAATTGTGTTGGAGGGAGCTAATAGAAAGTTGTCTGCATCTATATTTTGGGAGCAAACAAAGAGGGATATTGATTTGTTTTGTGGTAAGCAAAAATTAGAATTGTGTTATTTGACACAGTGTGACAGAAATTGAGTGAAATATATTTCTGTTATGGAAGAAATTGGAGCTTCTTTTCACAAGAAAACTGTGATGACATATGCCATATTAACCTCCTCAGACTGGAGCATTTGTTGGGTTTTGCTTTTTGCAATATAAATTACCCAGAAAGAGTAATAACCATATCTCGTAAGGAAAGTTGTTTAGCAAACAAGAATGTCCTTGTCTGTTAAGAGCCTCACCTGGGGTTCCCAACAGATTATTATCCCTCATGAGACGATAGTCCTCATCGCTGAGATTGTTGACAAACTGGTAGAAGGCTTCCTCTCTGTCCAAGCGGTCCAGTTGCCTCCGGCGTTGAGAGGCGAGCTGGTCGCTGCTGCTCTGCTCTGAGCTGTCAGACCCTTCCATTGACCCGGAAGGAAACCACAAGGAAGGGAATGAGTTTACAGACTCCTTAGAGATCAAGGTGCTGAAAACACAAACACAAATGATCAGAATCAGACAAGACAGTAACTAGGTTAGAACAGAATGGTTAATTTGAAGTTCATATGCAGGTAGCACAGAAAATGTGCTTGAGAAGGTCACATTACAACACCTGAGTACTACATAAAATAGTGTTAGTTTTGCTTATGTAACAACTTTGTTTATGGAAGGTTGTCAGGCTCTAAGCAATGTGGACATGGCAAAGCAATTCATACCATCTCTAAATGGTTCGAAACTACTTTTCAGTATTGATTTAGGAAACAAATAAATTTATTTACAAGCACGTCAGATCACCATCTTGTCTTATTGTACTGTAATGCGACACTCAAATGATACCCAGTCAACATAAAAACAAAATGGCATCATCACATTAGCCAACCATTAGCATTGTTTCCACTCAAAACAGGACACGATGAAATGCTTCTATTCACACCTGCCAGATTGAGATCACAGGAAAATAGCCAGTTTGGTGGTAATGGTGCACACAGAACAGTCTGAAACAAAGTGAGCCAGTGTACGAGAGCAGTTAGCTAGATGCTACGGAGCTAACTAGCCATGTAGCAAACGAGCAGGCTCCCGTAAGCTTGTCGTGTAACAGCTGTGCATGTTTCCTCCGTGTCAATGTTCCCCCCTGGCGTGTCGGACACAGTCGTAGCGTCCGGAATGATGTTGGATGGTGTCGAGTGGTCAAATACGGATTTCTATCGATGACCGAATACATGCAAGCTAACTAAGCGATCGACAAGAGCCAATGACGTTTGCAGTCAGAACCAGAGCAAACAAGATCAAATGAGGTTGAACATTAAAAACAGCCATTTAAGTTATTCACACAAGTCTGATACGTTACCTTTGTCGGGAAAACAGGTGTATCGGCGAGTGTCCCAGTTGTTCTTTAAATAATCTCTGATAAACAGGAGTCCATTTTCTTTCTTGGAGGAATGCTACAAAGATCTTCCGGAAATGACGAGGGACAAGATTCCCCGGACTGTGCCTCGCAGGCAGACACTGGTCACCCACTGCGAGCGCACGTGCGCGTGTGTATCTGTCTGCGAGCGTGTGTATGTGGGCCGGCAGCCTGCAAGACTAAATCCAGGGTAAATATTGCTCACGGTAATGCGAGCGTCATTTCGAGGTGTTTGTTGTGAACACTGGGGCGCTTTCGACCCGACTGTAAATAATAATAATAATAATAATAAATTAATTAAGAAAATAATAGTTATAATCTGATCATTTATGTATGTTCTGGTAAACTAAACAAGGTCATCTTTTTTTTTTTTTTCAATCAATTGATTGAAATTAATTTAAAACGTTTATATACGTCAATAATAGACACCAACGCTACCACGGGTATCGGACAATAGGCTAAGGTTAGTTTTTCATCACTTATATATAAACGGCGTACAAAGCATACTAAGCCTCCCAGCTTCAACAGTGACATCTAGTGGTGAAAAATTGCATGGTCTGTTGCACATCGTTAACGCCTTCCATGAACACCGTTTCTTGTTTTCTATCATCCAACTCAGAGAGCGCTTTTGTCTGATACATGTGGTGCATAACGGGACTGAGGCTCATGACGGCCTCAGACTTGGATAACGCGTTGGTCGTGGGCCAAGAAATGTGCGGATAAAGATGCTGAAAGTATTGTCGTCACAGCAGCTCAGACACAGCTCAGTTGCCAAGGCCAGAGTTGGCACCCGACTCCTTGCTTCTTCTTCTCTTTTTTTTGTTTAATTTGTATATTAGAAACAGTTGAATGAATCCCACATGGATGGAGGCTGTTCAAATGAGTGGTGTGTTTACATGAGGGGTTGGTGATTGGGGCGAGGAGGCGGCCATCTGGTAGGTGTTTGGTGAACCTCAGATATAAACACATTGTGGCTCGAAAGATCCAATTAAAGTGTGAACCGGTCTCCCACCCGTCTCAATTAAAACACAAGCATTTAACAACCATTGGAGTTGGAAAGGGTCACCAAAGCACCACAGTATGGTTTGTGGAGCTGTGGGTTTGACGGTTGTGCGCTTCCTTGCACAAGGCAGTTGGTCTTCATGGTGGGTTCAGTCCAGACTCAGTCTCAGGTTTGCTGGACTCTAAGAAGTCTCTCAGGTGGTGCTGGTGGAAGTCATGATCACAGATTTCACAATCAGAATTACTTTATTTATCCGGGGGAAATTGCTTTTCGCTACAAAAACTCTGACTCAAGATAAATAAGTGAATACAAAAATAGAGTGAAAACAGTATGTTACTCAAAAAACATACTAAATAAAAAATAAAATGAAAACATTGAAGAGCTAAGATCACAATAGAATAGAATAGAATAGAAGAATCATCTGAACATATTTACAGTGTATACACATTAAAAAGAGTTCCAGGCTATAGTACAATGTTGTTGCAAGTCATTTTGTTGCGAGTGGCATTATTTCAACGTTTAATTTACCCCATCATTCATAATTTAAAGCATTGAACAATGCTTCCTGATGAAGACCAGTGAGGCGCATCGAGTTTAAGCAGCATTTGTAATCGTAACTGTCTCCCTCAAGTGGCCGGATCGGGGAACTACTAACGCTTCCCATCAGAGTAGGATGATGAACGACAAGTATCACAGAGCAGCCCAGTTAACACCTGAAACAAAAGGCGCCAAGTAAGAGTTTGTAAATAAATGTGCAAATAAACAAGGTGAAACTATATGGGAATAAATTACTTGAAATAAAATGGAAAACAAAAATGTAAATGCTTTCTTCCAATTGTATTTTCATTGATATTTCTAAATTCATTTCTGAATTATTGCACTGCTGATGGGACCAAGAAGGGACACAGAGTTTGCTCAACCAATGATTCAGTTGTCACTCGAGTTCAGTGATCAGCGTGACTCAGTCGAATGCAATCAAACATAGGTTTGTTTCTCTGCCTCTGTTCAGTCTCTGCTGCTTATTAATAATAAAAAATATATACTACTATAACATGAATTACACAGCACTTCCTGCAGAGCACTGCAGTATTTTAAAAGGAAAACGAACATTTAACTTTGTACTTCTATTACATTTACAGTGGCAGGATAGCACCAAAACAGGCAAGTTGATTTTATTTTAGAAATTTGAAAGACATTTTTAATGTCAGGTGGTGGTGGTAAGGGCGTAATAATTCTGGCGAATGCCTTTTTACTACAGTACAAAATTAAATTTACAGCAGACTCTCATTCCAGTTTCCCAAAGTGTAGCTTCTTTTCCTCCGACCAAAATAAGGTGGTGTTTATTTGTATTTTAGGGACAACAATATTTTATTTTTAATCACCTTTTTACACGTGGCTAAATATTAATTCATTTTCTTCCAATAATAGGTTTGCAGAGACTGAGGTTTCCAGCTACATAGGGTGAGAGGCAGGAGACAAGTTGAATCACAGCCACTCATGCGGCTTCTTCACAGTTTACATGAGAGGAAACCCATGGTGCACTGCGACCTCAGAGATTCCTCAAGCTGCAGTTGAACCTGAGATGTTCTGCCTTTAAATCCATCTCTTCCTGAAAATAATAGAATGTTAAATTCCGTATTGCAAATTTGTCTTTTGCGCTTCCGTTTTGCCACTGTGCCATTTATGTATCAGCAGTTTACAGAGGAAATATTTTTGATCATAAAAACTTCATCGTTGGCATCATCTGCCGGACTCCATCCAACAAAAGCCCATTTTAATTTCAACACCAGCACACGGAGCCCGGCTAATGAGGAAGCTGCGGATGGTTCCACGTGCTGAAATAATGGAGATCTCATCTGAAGCATCCACAGAGCCCTTCCATGTATAGCTGGCTTTCTTATCTGTTGTGGGTGACTAAAGAGCAAAACAAAGCTAATAGCACCTGACAATTGAAGAGGCAGACATCACAGGCGGTGTTTATGGTCTGAGACAGTATCTCCAGCTCCAATTAAGCATGCCAGGATGAGTTGCAGCGCGGACCGCAGCGGCCCGGCTCAGAGTTATGGATGAGCAGTCACTCCAGCAAAGCCTGACCCTGAGTGCTAATTAGATATGACATTAAAATAACATGAGGCAGACGTGCAGAAATTAAAATGCCTCTCCTCTAAGAGGCTTCTGGACTAGCAAACAGCAACGGACTAATGATTTGGGCTGTGTTCACACGCCTTTTTCAAAGCAGGGATCAAACCCCTGAAAAATGTCGTCATGTTGTTATCGGTGGGTGAAAGTCCCTCCTTCATCCTGTAGTGAGGAGGTGACTGAGACAAAGTCTGCTCATGAGTTCCAGTTGGATTCTCCAAAAATGACAGAGCCAGGCTACAACTTTGGTTTTCAAATGATCCTAAAATAAAAAGACACAAAAGATGTGTTTTATTTCCTCCATCTGTGATCATTTTCACACCGATAAATATTACATAAAAGTGCATCTCCTTACTTTCCTTAAGTAACAGGAATGAGGAGTATTGACTCAGACGTTCAGAAATGTCAGGTAATAGACATGTAATGTAATGACATGGTAAAAAAAAACAAGGATTCACTTAAGGATTTTCAAGTGATCCACATCTGTAGTCTACAACAATCTTGGCTGACGTTTACTGACACAACTCTGTAAAATGGAAGTCTAAAACATAAAGCTGACATTCTGTCTCGCAAAAAAGGACATTAGAAAAGGGCAGAAATTATGTTATAAGTTATTATACATAAGTTATTATTCTATCGTCTCCTTTTCTATCTTTCAAACCATATTGAAGTGGGAGAGCTGTTGTTGTATATTTGATACAGGTTTGAAATAAACTGCTTGTTAATGGACTTTGACAGGTGAGATACAAGGACCAGTTATTTAAATCCCCTCATAGAATAATGCAAAGTAAGGTTTGGGTGTAGTTATAAAGTTACCTGTAAGTGCAATCATTTAAATAAAAAATACTGAAAAATCTAAAGGGCACATTTTGCATGCTGTGTATCATTTTCTGATCATGGGGAAAAATCTAAAATTCGGTTTTTACGATTAAAAAAAAAAGGACAGGACAGTGGAGGGAGTCATGATAGGTGGGTGAGGGACAAGATTAAAAACAGTATCAGATAGGTAAAGCTCATGTGGGGACCAGTTGGTGTGGACAGGAGAGACAGTGGGCATGTGGGACCATGGATGTTGGAGATGGAGAAACCAGGTCAAAGAAGAAGAGGAATGTGTCCAGCGAGGTTCATGGATGCATTGGAGGAAGACATGACAAGGGTTGGTGTGACAAGGGGGGGGGTGTAAAGGTCACAGGGGGCCACAATAGGACAGGTATCATTCTTTAAAATTCATCTCCTCGGGAGGTCGCAGTGTAAGAGGATGTGAGGGGCACCAAGAGGAGGACAGTCCTCCACCTTTCCCAGTTGCACGGGAATGCGACCGCATCCAAAGTACAGATAAAAGCGTAAAAAACACAACCCAACTCTCTTCAGAAAGCAGCATTCAAAACTGTATTTTAATTTGTATATTTACTCCATAAACATTATTACAAAACTCAGCAAGTTACCAATATTACATTATCACCATACAGGCTTGATCACAAATATTTAAAACCTTTGCAACAGTTACAACAAAAACAAAATAATACTCAAATAATTTACATGAAAATCTATAAAACAGCAAATTGTTCACAAATTATATTTTTTCCAAGTTTTCTTTTTTTTTTTTCTTTGCTTATTTGTGTTTTTCACAGTAACACAACACTCTCACAACAAGATCATGGTCTTATTACAAAACTTCCAACAAAATGTAAATATTTCTAGTTTTCTGTTGATACTTTCATATTTTGGTTTTTAAAACCAGAAACTTGTCATTTTATATCCTTTCCACAGCCCACAAAGGCGCATAAAAGGTTAATCACACACACAAATACTTCACAGCACTTTCTAAGAAAAATATACACTTACAAAATATGTTACAAATTGGCACACAAAAAATATACAAGATTTTGTCGTGTCAAGAGTTCATTAAGATTCCATCTGGTAACAACTCTAGACAGTATATATAAAGCTCGGTAATCTTTTAATGAAAAGAGCAAAAGTAATTCCAATCAATGTCAAAGAATTGTGACGTGAGAACATCGAACAGAACATTTTAATATACATTCATAAAGAGGGTTAGATACCTAATCTATTTTGCATTTATTTTTTAACTGAGGAAAACAAAACAAACCCCCTAAATCAAACCAAAAGAAGAATTTGTCACCTTCCTTAGCACCGTGAAAATGAGGCAGCTCAACAGTGGCACAATTTATCAACTCAAATAGAAAAAAAAAAAACAAGAAACAAAAAACAATGAGAATTACATTCAATTTGACAATAGGCAGGAATGAGAGAAGGCAGACTCAGTGGGCTGTGAGCCCGTGTGGAGCTTCCATCAGCAGCTTGTCTTGGTCCTAACCCTGATACACTCGAGAACACCAAGGCGTGGCCACGAAAAATGCCATCCAATGTGAGACAATGACACGATGACTAGACAGCGTGCAAGAAAGAAAGGCATGGTATTTCTTTTTTTTAAACGGATCGAAAATCTCTTCAATTGCACAGCTTAGCGGAAAGGCTTTTCTAAACCGGTTCACCGGGGCAGTACCACGCTGGTGTTTTGGTCGCCCTCATGATTGGAGAAAACAGCCAGGAGAAGGCGCCACCTCGACTCTGAAGAAACAGCAACGACCAAATAAAAGGAACCAGCAGTGAGAACTAGTTTCTGTGGCGAGTCAAGGAGCTTTTACTCCACCAGCAGATTGTACTACACCTCTTGTGTGTTGATGTCGATCAATACTTTTTATCAGTAGCATCAATAATCAATGCAGGATCTTTGACAGCCATCTGGTAGGTTTGTGCACACTTCAAAATAAAAACTGAAACCTCTGACAGTACCCTCCAGACACACTTGATGATTCAGTATTGTCATAAACCGGCAGACGTGTGAACAGCTGCCAAGCCCAGAGACGTGATGTCTTCAATATTTGCCGGCAGACGATCCAAAAACACAGGTGAATCATTTTAAGCAGGTACTCTGATGACGAGCATCTGACTTGGAGACTGAAGTCATTCCAGAACAACGATGAGATAAAGATATGGATGTTGAAACAACGCAAAAAAAAAAAAAAAATGGAACACAAATCCGAAACATACGAGAAAATGTTCAAATCATGGTCTTTTCTTCAGAGGATTAAAAACAGCTTCCACATGCTTTCCTCCCTTCACCAAATCACTGTACCACTTTTACATTCGCAGTGGAGCTGTTCACTCACAGTTGAAAGACGTGCGCGTGTGTGATGAACTGCCTTGAATTTGTGCTGCAAAACAGGTTTTCAGAAAGCCCCTACTGGCAAACCATTTAATTGCTTCACCCCATCATCTGTTCTACACTATCCTCGGTCAAAAGAAAGAATGTTTGAACATCTCTGTATTTATCTTCGTCTTGTACTGCAGCCTTCAGAGCAGATTTCCTCTTTGTCTCTCTTTTGTCGCTTCTCAGTGCCAGGTGATGTTGAGGTAAATTGAATTTGGCAGACAAAGTATCGGGAAACGAGGAGGATTCAAAGTCCTCCTGATTAGTTTGAGTACGTGGCGGTACCACTGCCAGCTGTTGGTGCCTTTCATCAGAGAAGACAGAAAAGTCCCAAATGAAGTGTACCTGCATTGGTCGGAGACTCCAACTCAAACAGGTGGATAAAAAAGAGGAACAACCAATATTCACACATATATCAGAGGTCATTTACACAGCATTGTTACTTTTGGCACATTGATTTCAGGTTATAATAATAATCTTTTTTGCAAATATTGCATGTTCCTGTACAACAACATTGACAAAAATACTCTTAGGGTGGCGCTTTCATGAATTTGCAAGGCGTGAAAATGTAACCTTAGGTCAGTTCCTCTTCAATCCAGATGGAAAAAAAAGCTTTTAAAAAAAACATTCCAACCTGGAGTGGGGGGGTGGGAGGTTGGGATAAGACAATGTCTGATATGTCGTCAATAAAAAATGGTCCCCATCTTGTGTTTTCAAGATGTCTTGGGCTTATATACGGCTCATTATAGTAGGTTTTCCTCTTGAAATGAGCCAGGCAGTGTATGAAGGACAGCAACAACAGGACATCCATATTCTGCATACAAAAACAGATGAGGAGGAGGGTTGCGTAGATGTCACTCAATGCATTTGTTTGTATAGCTACATCTTTAGGGAAAAGAGGGTGCAAATACATAATTCAGAGGAGATAGATTTGCAGAGAGAAAATACAAAAACAAAAGTTCCTCATAAAAGGCGACAGAACTGTATTCAAGGCTTATTCTATTATTTTCAGACAAAAATAAATGATCAAAACAACAATAAGAAGAACAAACAGAAGCTTAAACAACAAAAGCAAGAAAAATGCAGCCATGGTTGTTTCAAATCTCAATCAAGCTTGACACAATCACTCAATAGGTAGTTTGCAAAGTACAAGAAGTTTTTCATGCAGATATTAATTTCCTCTTTCGGGAGATTAAAAGGGATTGGGAGTAGTCAGGGGGAACGTAGTAGTCATGCAGCTCTGGCATAGCGTCAGTGTGGGTATGCTTGGAAGGAAGGGCTGAGCAGGTGGTGGGGAAAGAGAGAAGGGGGTGCAACAGCGGCTGAGAACGAAATATTACCTCAGTTTCTCAAAAGAGGTCATCAGTGCTATGTCCTTATTTGGGTCCCTCTCAGCTCGCTTCCCCTTCAGTGTTTCAATCCGAGGGAACTTGGCGCTGGTCTTGTGGCGGTACAGCTTTTTGTGCGCGGGCCCCGGGTTGATGAAGTTGGGCTTGTCGAACATGTTGCAGCCAAGAGCTAGCTGGGGAAACAGGGGGTGAGCGGGGTTGAACTTGGACTGGTTTTTCACTCCTTTCCCGCCGGCCTTTCTGCCGCGCCCAGCGCCCGTTAGCATGGCTCCCTTCTTCTTCAGGTCCGCCTCGGTGCCAGCCAGGATTTTCAGTGTCTTTAGGTTGAGGCTGTTGGCCTCAGAGGGCATGCAGGCCTCCGACATGGGATTCCACAGTGGCTCAATGGATGCCATCATAAACCTCTGGACCTCGGCCATGCCAGAGACAATGTTGGACAGTATGTTGGACGGCTCCTCGAATTCTCTCTGGTCATCTGCTACAAGATTGTTGCTTTCTGACCAGCCGGTGCCGGACCAGTCTCCAGTGCTGCAACTATCGTTAAGACCGGCGCCGCCAGCCTGGCTCTTCGCCGCCTTCCCCTCCAGCATGGCCTTTATCTTCTTGGTCGACCGAGAGTTTTGCTTGGGCGTCTTGACTTTCTCTGACTTGGGAGCTCTGGGGCCTCTGACTTTCTTTGGGCTTTGTCCGGCAGCTGATTGTTTACAACTCCCCTTCTTCTTGGACTTGATGCTCTTTGCAGCTTCACCTGTCTGTTCGTCAAACTCACTACCACAAAGCTCCTTCTTATCTAAGCATATGACGTCCTCACTGTTGAAGTTGTGCAGCAGGTGACCATCTTCAGCGGTGAACGCGTTGCCTGTATGCTCCTGTTGCTGCATGACTTCACAGTTCCATTTCACTTCCCTATTGCAGTCCATAGTCATGTCATTCACCTCTTGGTACTTTCCAACATTAGCAGGTATCTTCATGTCTCGCCCCACCACCTGAGGAGACAGGTTAGGTGTCTCAGGTGGGGACAGCTCCGACAGGGAGGAGTGTCTGAACTTGTCAGGTGTGAAGTTAGAGATATCCAGCAGGTCTGAGGACTCTCTGAGAGGCGTGAGGGCGTCCACACTCTGCTGAATCACCACTTTTGGACTACAGTGAGCCAGGAACGTATCCCGACCCTCCTCCTCACCTTCTCGCTCACAAGACTTGAGGCTTAAAGAGCTGTAATTGCTGGAGGACGCCGACAAAGAGCCGACCGAGTCGTAGCTGATCAGCCTGCCATTGTCTGTACACAAGGACCCTCTCTGGTATCGCACCTGGCCCTCAACACAAGCGGACTGACACACCGGCATATCGGGCCCAGGCTGAAGGCCAGTTTCTGTCAGGTAGTTCTTCTCATACATCAGCCCGTCGCCCTCAGGGCTCAGCTGCCTGTAGTTAGTCACGGGCATGCTGTCATTTAATGGCACAGAAGCTGAAAAGTTGCTGGGTAGGATGGGAGTTTCCGGGGTTTCGGGGCCAAAGTTTTGGCTGCCGGGACACAATTGTGTGTGCCACATCTGGGGGAAGCTGGGACAGTTTTGAGGGGATTGCTGGAGCTCGGACTCAGACGGAGGGGAGAGTACACAGCTCTGCGCCAGCTGCAGAGACGGAAACTGTTTCTCTTCCAGGGACAGCCCGACTGGATACTGCTGCCGGTTGGCCTGCTGAGGGAAGTATGTAATAGAAGCTCCTCCAGAGGAGTCTGTGGCATCTAATAGAGTTTGCAGGTATCCTCCTGGGATTACAGGGACACCAGACTCGACCTCCTGTGAAGCCGGCACTTTATCAGAGGAGCATGTTGAGGAAATGAAGGGAAATTTGTCCTCAGATGTGTGAGACGCGGCACTCGTGTCAGTGAAATGAGGTTTGACTGAAGCTAAGTTCATTTTTGCCTGATGATCTAAATCATCGACGGCATCCTCAATCCGGCCTCCAATCGCACAAGCATCCATTCCATTTGCCACCCTCCCAGCCGTCTCACCTTCCTCCTTCATTTTCAGGCTCCTCAGCCGGGCTTCACTTTTGAATTTCTTTATCCTGACTACGGTGTTTTCACCCAGCCTTCTCCTTTCTCTCTCCTCTATCTCCTGGGAGCGGCTCTTGGTTTTTACAGTGTGCATGAGAGAGTCTAATGTGACAGGTGCGCCTAGAGCTGTTATTATTCCTGCTTCCATAACCTCGTCTTTGGTGACACCTTCGTGGCCCGGATTAGTCTGAAGAGACACCTGTGCTATTGCTGATTGCTCCACAGCATGAATTCTCTGAACCTTAATTCTGTTAGCAATCTTGTATTTTCTTTTGGGATGATTTGCGTTAAAAGGGCGATGGTGTCGGCCATTTAGATGAACACCACGCTGCTGCTTATCTCTGGCGGCAAGTCGCAGCTGCTCCTGTCTCTTCCTTTGTCTTTCCCGCCAGAAGTCCTTCAGAGGCGCTAGCATCTCATACTTGCTAACTGTGCTGGCGGTTAAACTAATAGGGGCTTCCACAGGGTCCAATTTGCCCAATTTAATCGACATGAGCCGCTCTCCTTTGAACCTGTTAATGATGATGTATTTGATGACCACTGGCGGCTCTTTACGACATGATTTCCGACGTTTTTTAGGGCACCAATCGACATCTTCCTCTTCTTTCTGACCCGGGACGACTTTCTCCTTCTTCTCCGCGTTCTTTTCGCTTTCCAGTGAGTCAACGTCATATAAGTAGTCATCACTGTATCGTACCTTTCTTTTGGAGCGTAAGCCGTAATTGAGTGGGTTGGAGGGACTAAGGAATCTTTTCGAGGGGCCCTTCTTGAATTTGCCCTCGTGCACCGTGTCAGAGGAGGATCCGGTGCAGGAGCTGTCATCGCTGAATTCACCAGACTCCTCTGTAGAATTGAAGTCCATCAAGTAGCTAACCTTGGACGCAGACATAGGTGAACCTTGGGAGCCATCTAGTGGACTCTGTCCACTGCAGTCATTGGCTTTTTCATCCTGCCCGGTCTCCAGGATAAGCTCGTCGGTTTTTGGTTGAACCTCATCGGCGCTCCTCCTCAAAACTTCGCCGCCTTCTTCTTTCTTAGCACAGCTGGCGAGGACACTGGGGAAGAAATTGAACTGTGTTTCCTCCTGAAGCACGTTTGTTTTTTCCCTCATGTTGTCCTGGAATGATTCATAGCGAATCTTCAGTGAACAGACATCACTGCTTAATGTTGAGTCATCGTCTTCGTCATCAAATAAGTTGTCCACGTCTTCCTCCGAGAAGAGGTTGACCGACAGCTCGTTTTTAGAACAAAGGTCGAGCAGTTCCATCTTACTCTCGCTGATGAAGGACTCAAAGTAGCCCCAGTCTTGACCAGCATTGGCCAGCAGAACCTCCTCACCACTCACTTTGTCCAGTAACAGTCCCTCGTACAGATTCTTGGCTGTTGGGTCTTCTTCCGCATCTTCACAGTCCTCAGTTGTTTTGCTCACATCAGCACGCTTAGTCTCGGCTGATCCCTTCGGCAAAGGAAAGGGAAGCAGCTGATCAGAGAGGAGCTGTTCTCCATAGTGACTCACTGCCTCCCCTGCATGGCTTAGGCACTGAATGCTAATGTTGTTAATGTCAGAAAAGTCCTCTCGGCTCACGTCCCCCAACCGTACGCTAAGCCCGGCGTCGGAAACTGGATCTGTGGTTGGGTCGTGCGATGGGTTTTGGATTGAATCTGTGCCTGTGTTGTCACGTGTCTCAATAAAGCACCCAATACAAGTGCGGGCTGGGTGCAGGAGAGGGTCCTCCGCAAGCGGCGGCACATTCCCAGGCTCCATCATTGTCACTGAAAGAGGATGGGCAATAGAAAGCGGAAGGGAGGACTTTTGGGTAACTCCTTGGTCCCAGGAGGTGACAGTTGGGGTGGGAAGTGATGCGGGGGTGTGGTGAAGATGGGGTTCTACAGTCGGAGTCTCATGGAGAGGAGGGCAGGCAGCTGCTTTCAGGCCAAAAGAAGGATCGGTGCCAAGGGAGGGGGTGAGGGAGAGGGTTGGTGATGGAGGCGTGGTGCTGGGGTGTGGTGGGCAATCGCGCTGTGAAGTTTCGGCAGCAGAAGGGGATGAGGATGGAGGTCGAGCAGCATCTACAAGTCTGCACAGACTCAGATCACCACTCTGCTCACATGCCCCTGCGGGGAAAAAGAAGAGCGCTTTCAATTCGGAGAAGTTTTAACCGCAAATCAAAATTACATTGTTTCAATTCTCTCTCGTTACACCGGAATTTGTTCTGGCTGAGAAACACAATTAGTGTCAATTAAAAGTCCTGTCGGAAATGTCATTGTGTGTTGCCAGCTTGAAACATTAATAATTCAATTTTACTTCTAAATTTGAAGCCACATCGTGGCAGCTCCAAGCCAATTAATACTTCAACACTTCAACTTCTGCAGGCTCCACAAAGGCATAACTGTGAGTTATTTTCAAGAGAAAGAAGGCAGAGAAGAGAGACATCTTTCCTGTAGGTTACAAGAGGATCATGGGGTACAGCCAACTAACAGGCTTCCTGGGTGACAATACAAGAAAGTACTCTGATAAACAAAGACAAAAAAAGATGAAAAATACATGTGTCACGCCGTGTTAAACAGCAATTACCTCACAGCAGGTATTACGGTAAACCACGCCGGTACTAGGGAGCCTGTGATGGTATACTGGAGTCGCACAGAATCCCCCTCCAAACACTCAAACCTCCCTTTGTCACAAGCCGCAGAACAATTGCACAGATTAACATCAGAAACAGCAGTGATGACTGCATTGAAAGTGGGCTTTTCTACAGGTTGATTGTGACAATGTCTTAATCACTTGAAAAGATCTATCTGATGAGTAACAATCAAAACCCACAGAAGCGGCTCATAGCAGCAGGCAGATAGCTTTGTTTGCGCTGCATAATTAGATGAGAGCCGCAGAGGCAGATACGTACACATGGGACACGACAGCCCCATATGTTGGAGACTGTATAACCAATATCAGATACACCTGCCTCAATCCATAATCCCAGGATGGAGCCCCTCACACACAGTCTGAAAACCCTGCCAGGACTAGAAAAAAACAAAACACTTCTATTAGGTTTACATTCTTAGTTGTTTTTTTTAATTCTGTGCAGAATAATTCATCAATAATTCTTAATCTAAATGGGACAAGCGTGACGCTGCCATACTGGACGATAAAAGCTTCAAAAGAGTTAAGAAAGACATTCTGTCGGAATCAGGAAACTGCTCTCACAGCATCTTTGGAGTGGCTGCCAGAGAACCATGCTGAGGCGCTTCCCGCAGTTCAATTCGACAAGTCTAAATGACCTCATAGGAAAAGCATGCCATCGACCAAAGTTTCCAAGCACAAAGGAGCAGCTATTCTTCCAGAATGTAAAAAAAAAATAGCAGCATAAACGGCAACAACATATCAAGACAAAGATTGTACCTTGAGTAATGGCAAGAATAGATCTGATACACATCACGATACCAGGGTCACAATATACCTGTATATCATATAGCAATATTCCATACATCTAACTCAAGAAATACTCAAAGCTGATGGACAAATTAAGCTAAATATAAAAAATGTCAAATGTATGTGTGACATTAAACTGCTGCTGTAAAGAAATTATTTTTGTTTTTCCATTGACAACATACTGAAAACATCCCAACTTGCTCACCAAAAAGCTCACACTGTCATCAAAAACATGACGAAAGGATTGCCTTTAATTTCTGACAGAAGACAAATGACTGAAATGTTTTACTTCCATACTTATAATTATGAAAAACAACATAACAAGGGTGAAATATGAATATTATATCTGAGGTCAAAGTATCACTATACATTGCTGCATCATACTTTTTCACTCCTCTATATTTTGTCGTACTCTTTCAAGTTTAGGAACATATTTACAACTCGGGGAAGCTACCACAGGCCATCCTATTTAGAGAGTGCTCCAAAATCAATACCTTCTTCACATAGTATGAGGTGAGGTCACAGTCTATGCTAAGAGACCCAGGATTGTGCTAAACAGAGGTATCCCACTACGCTTCTGGAGCCAAGTCTTTTATGACAAATGTAATGTCTGTCATGTGGGCTCCAACAAAAAAAAAACATTATTATGAATGACCACCACAAGTGACATCTACATGATCATCAGATGAGAAGTAAACACTATAATACACCTTTAACTGGTGCAAAAAATACAGCTGCCAAACTAGTGTTGTAGTGTGAGCAAGTCAGCACAACATAAACCGGCCTACAGTATACAGTGGATCAGTGCAGTGTCCTCAGATATTATGTCACCTTAACTGCATACAAAGTCGATGAGTAACACATTTTCATTGCAGCATCAAACGCATTTCTTCAGGGTTTTAGAATGGATTATCGCGTCAAAGTCTTGTGCTCAGGTTTCTTTATTACGTGTGTGAATGCAATGATGTGTGTGTCCGTGTGTACTGGTCTGTGTAAAGGAGAGTGGGTATTGGCTCGGGGGGTATGGTGTTATTGAGAGGCCATCTGTCTCCAGCTGGACCATTAGCTCTTCAGCTGTTCTGAATGTGCCACAGATCAGTCAGTCAGACAGGTACACATACACTCGCAGTCGCTGGAGATGACTGTATCTGACAAACTGTGTTTGACATTTGAGGTCAAAGGAAGATTGGCAGCCTCCTGCTCACTGATATGGTCCAACAGAATGGCGCTATTACATCCGCGCAAGCAAATCTAACCACAATAGAGACCTCGTGATCTCACCATTTCCGCTCACAAACAGATTGACATTTTATTTGGTCCGACACAGACTGAGTTCTGCTCCTTACATGCAAGTCGTGTGAGTGCATGTGATGCTGGATCTAAGACTTCTCACCCTAGTTGGCGTGGACCCGAACTACTGAGCATATGGAAGGACCCGGCTGCTGGCAGGTGGCGGTGATCTTCTGATCCTACGACTTGCCAAGCCCAGTCATGCTAGACGGCCAGATAAGATCTCCAGTGAGAAGCCCATCAGGTCCATTGACCTTCTTGCATGTATGATTTTTGTTTATTTCCCTCACCTCATTTGGGAATCCCTCTTTAAATCAGGTTACAGGACATGACAAACAGTCAAACCCTACACTGAGTAAAGGTGCAGTCACCTTATTGAAATGCTACACAAATGTATTAGTTTACATAAATCCCAAATCCATGTTGACAAAGTTGTAGAGACTGGAGACGACATTCAAAACCTACAGTAACACTTAAGATTTGGGATTTGATAACTACATTTGTTTGTGTCATACAGGTCATATTCAAAGATAGTGATGATAAAATGTGTCAACATTAAACCAAACTGTGATAATACGATCCTGCACACTTCATTGGATTGACTTTTATTACGCCTTTTGCTGCAGTTTCAATAAGATTCTGAAACAAGAAGATTTATTTCCCCCTCGTGTTGCATTCAGTTTTCACTAAGATCTCTGTATTAATGAGTTGGTGAATACAAGCACGGAGCAAAGCCTTCTCATGCACATCGCAAGATTCTCAATGGGGTCAAGGTCTGGACTCTGGTGTGAAAAAGATGCCTTGTGCTATACTCTTTCACAAGTCGAGCCAGCTGGATCCTGGCACTGCCATCTTGGAAAATACCTGTGTCATCAGGGAAGAAAAAAATCCATTGACGGCACAACCTGGTCATTCTGTACACTCAGAAGACCTCATTATTTGGCCACATGATGTCACTGAATGAAGACCTGACCAACTGTAACAACCCAGGACAGTCCAAGCATCGTCTTGATTTTTATATTTGGCCAAGCTGTGTATGATGAGCAGGGCATGAGAAAGAGTTACAGCTAGTATGAGGAACCAGCACTGAGCTTTGTCTAGAGGGCCGGAAAACCAGTCCATCCCCAGCAGACTAGCATCAGCAGTCTACAGTCCTGACTCCACCGACTCACTCTTCAAACACAACTCACAATAGCCAGCTGGATGGATTAAGTAAAACAATATCTATAGAACATTAGTGGAAAAGTTATTGCAAAGTAAGCGAAGACAGTAACCACCCTGAAGCAGACCAAAGCGATGTGTCTTATGTTTGCATTAAAATGACTACGACAGGCCATCTGTCAGCATATTAATAAAAAATCTGTTACCTAATCCAAAGTATTCCGTATATCCCGCTGCTTCCCCTTTCTATTATGCAGTTGTGCTGATTTACAATTGGTAATTGTATCTCAGATAAATTCTGTGAGTGTCACCGATCACCCGCCAACAATCCAGGAGACTGCAGGTGTGTTTGCCACTGAAGTCTTTCCCAGTTGATATTTAGGTTGGAGACAAACAGTCCCACAATCCCTGCAGTGTATATTAAGTATAATGCAAATAAAACAGCTGACATGCGTATTTGTTCTTTTAATAGGTTTCTGGAGAGAGAAAAATGACTCTTATCCCTGCCACCCCCCATTCTGCTCACTATCTAGTCTCTCACCAACTTCTTATCCCTTTAAGAAGGCTTTTACATTCTTAAATGCTGAACTAGCTGTTCTGCAGCTCAGCCACCCGGGGCGTTCACTCATCCAGCTGATAGGCCAGCTACACTAGCTCCTCCACCTTCTGCTCCATCTTCACTATAGGGCATTTTGTGAATGGTGGGGGAAATCAATCCAGCCAGTACAGGATGTTCATAATAAGTGGTGAGTAACTGCAGCATGATTCATGGCCATCTTCCTCTGAGAGCTGCCTTATTCCTGCTCAATGAAGCAGCTCCAGACGATCCACTACTGCTCCTTTTTTCTTCTCCTATTCCCCATCGGCTATACCTACCCTCTTCTCACTTTCTACCTCCACTCAGCAGCTCTTAAAGAAAGTGCTGGCTGATCTATTTCTGTTCCCCGAGCAGGGACTGCTTGTTTAAAATGCCGCTATTAACCTCACGTTAGGATCGGCAGTTAGTTGAACAAGCTGACCAGTGAAGCCGGAGACATGAGACCAAGAAAACCAGAGCTGCTTTTTAGAAGAACAGACCTCTCTTTTAGCGCATATCCATCAGTAAGTATTGCACGAACTGCAAACCTGGAATCAACCAAGTTATTAAAAAACAGATTAGACTAGAATGCCTTGCCTTCAATTTGGACAAACAGGGGATTACAATATTGTCAATTACACAATCCACATAGTTATGATTAGTGCTTTGCTAAAAAGAGTTGAGCCAGACATCAAAAGAATTTCTAATGGTGAGGTGTTTTGATTGAGTCTAAAAAATGTTAAGATCGTATTAACTGTTAAGACAGTTTTGAAAAATAAAAAGCCAAAACATATTACATTATTGTGGTAATGTTGACATAACTTAATAGATATTTTCTACACTTCTAATCATGCAGTTATGTCAGTCTTTTCACTGTGAAACGTTTTTTGGGTGGTTGGCACTTTACTTTAAATTTTAAATAAGGCTAAGACGAGAAGCAGCGTGAATAGATTGGGTTTCTTTTTTTTTCTTTCCCAAGAATGGATTTGTCAAATGCAACATAAGTAGCTTAACAATACAAGCCAAACCGGTAAACTTTCTCCTTCAAGATTATAATATTTAACAGCTTCTTATTGTAAAGCCGCTTCCCTTATGCGCCATTATTCAATGTCTTCTGCTAATCTGAGGACGTGTTGTGGGGGCAGCAGCCAAAGCAAGGAAGTCAAGAATTCACGGCCCCTGGAAAAAGACTCTTGCTCTCGCTCCTGCCCATGAGCCAAACTCCAGATGGGTCTTATTTCTCATTCAACCAGTTATGTAGAGATGGCGAGAGGATTATCCATCTCCACTAAAAGTCTCTGTTTGGTTATCCATCATATACATGGTTCAGATACCTGTAAATTATTTTCAAAATGACGTAATAACCATTTCATTACATCACAAATAATAAGTTTGTGTGTCCTGGGGCAAGGGAGAACCAGTATCTAATGAAATATTTGACTCTATGGTTTTAGAAAAATATGTGCTTAAAGATTGGCTTCCATTTTTGCCAAAAGAAAGGAGTGAGGATGGTCACAAGACAGTTCCAAGGAGCGTTTTTTACATCATGCAATACTCCAGCTATATCGATGTGTGTTTCTAGGAACATTTTATTAGAGATTTAGTGATGTTATTTAAATATTGGAGAGGTTTTAGAACATAATCCGATCATCTCTATTAGTGATGATAGTCCTGGAAATAAATACGGCTCCTCCGTGTTTTGTGTTTTAGTGGATTAGAGTGGACACTAGCTTTATGAGTTTTCATGGAATGTAATGAAAAGTATCTTCACCTGTAATCTCAGCTTTGTTTACATTCTCTGCTTCGGAAGTCTTCACGATCAATGAAAGACTGCTGTCTGTTAACACATCCATCAATACGGTTCAGCATCGCACTTCCTACACATCATTCGGACTGCACCACCTGAGGAGTGAGAGACACAGAGACACATGAGAAATTAGTTGAACGTTGGCGTGCCACAAGACTGACAGAGGAGAAACAAAAGGTTGCGGCGAAAAGCAAGGACCTGATTCCTGCGTCTACAGAAGACCTCCTGGGCATCAAACAATTACACATTCCTTCACTGCGGACCAGATTCAAGTCTAAGATTAATTTAAACTGTGCCAGCAGAGAAAGTACACAAAGCAACATGACTGAGATCACTATGGCAACTGAGTGTCTTATTTTCAGCTTCATTTAACATTTATAACATCGTTGTTAACCTATGCGAACCCGCCACAGTTTGCTCTGAGTATATTTGTTTATTGTAATTTGCCGACTTGCTCATCACCCTGTAATCCAAGCAGACTCCAGGAGAAAAGATTAAAAAGAGAAGTGGTGACGGCAAACTGAGAATAATTCCGGCAGTGGCAAATGCTAGTGGTTGAACCGATGAAATGACGGAGGGTCTCTACAGAGCAGAGCGCGACATAACACAGAAAGTACATCAAGTAAGTCGTGTAAAGTGGAGTGGAATCTATGATAAAAACAAGCACTTTGTTGTTTGTAGTTAAGAACTACAAATGCTCAGTAATGAAGGGAGATGATAACAAAGAAAAAATATTGCTTTGGTGGATTTCGCTGCTTCATTTTCCCTTGCAACAGATGACACAGTCCGGAAGCTCTTTCAGCATAGATTTCGAAGCCCCATTAAAAACTGCAGCAGTGTCAAGGTATGCTTGAAAAGGCTGCAGAAAGATATGCCAGGGTCATCCAAAATCTCATCTCCGCGAGGCTAACCAAAGTGCACTCACATGTGCAGCGAAATCTCGCCGCCGGCCTGGACAGCTCTTTGTTGTGCCTTCTTATGAGCATTCTGCAACTTGATTGAACTGTTCTGCAACGATGGTCACTCGCAGTTTAATTTGAAAATCAAGTTGGACGGCTCCAATTCGCCTGCTTTTTTATCTCAAGCAAATGTGTGATTTATTTTTTGCAAAATGGATTTTCTGTGGCTGCTGTCGTATCAGTCGCCATCTTCTCATCTCACAGTAATACTGTGTGATGTGATGGCTGCACTTGACTACTTTGAAATTCTGAAGATTCCATAAGATTAGATTAATAAAGTCACCAAGCAATGACATCAAACGGAGAGCCATGTCAGGTCACGTGTGGTCTCAACTCCACAGACATGTGGTCCAAATCCGCTCCACAAGGGCATCTTATACAGCCTGTAAGAGCCTATCATGGAGCACGACTACAATAGTCTGCACACTCCCAGGCTGTTATCTTGCTGGCAGGGACCTCAAAATGTTAAAATTCACCAGCAAAACGAAAGACTAGAAGGGAATTTGATGAAGGAATATAATGCAACTCACATTCAACAATACATTCAACTCACAACACTAAAAATAAAGCAAAATTCTATTCAACAACCACAATTAAAATTCAGCAAAGGGAGCCAAACCAAAAACTCTTTGTTGGACAGAAAGCTCAGAATGGTCTTCTGGTACTCAGACATTGCCATATTTTGTAAGCATATTTTCTGAAAATAAATCATCTTGACGGTGTTAATTTTATTTTTTTTAATTTTAATTAAAAAAAAGATCGGTGTCGACTAAGTGTCCGTAATACTATTGTTTTGAAAGCAGTGGCTTTGACCAGTCTGTTTAACTGATGTCATGAAAATGCAAAACATCATTTCACCTATGACGTGAAGGACATCAACAGAAATCACGTAAAAATGGCGATCTGGTCAGCTTTTTAGCTTCAGGTGTATGGATTGGTGGACCATTGTCATTCTGTCTCTTGTAATTCCAGTCCCTATTCAGATTCACACAGATGATTTGTGAATAGGGAGTCATGCCGTGTTAGCTCAAAATGGATTTTAGTGATGCAAGAGGATGCCCAACCCAGAATTGGCACCCGAAGAGGTGGGGGGTGTCGGAATGAAGCTTCTGCCTATCTGATTGTAATTGGTGGCGTGCAGTGGGGGGAGGAAAGGAATATTAATCCAACAACACAAGAGACACAGGGGCCAATGAATGATGAACGTAATATTGCGGTCCCTTGCCTGTTTATATTGTGCTCTCTTTATTCTTCAGCTCCTGGATTTCTCCTCTGGAGGAGGGGGTGCTGCAGGATGACAAATGAGCCGAGGGAGGGGATCTAATAACAAGATCTTCTGGTGGTGAGGAAAGGGTGACGGAGAGATTAAGACAGACGCCAGACAATAAGACAAAGGTAGTGTGCAGCTGACAACAAACAACTGCCATCTCTTTCGTGCTATTGCTTCTAAATGTCATTAGCTGCTCACTGACCTGAATAGCGCTGCTACCTGAAGGGAACCCTGGCTGCAGCTTACAGTTGCATACACACTGGCTGGCTGGGTAATTACCTTATGAGCCATTGCATCTGCTCATGTGTGCAGCAGGTAGAACCATCCCGTAGAAGGCCCTCTGTCCAATCGAGGAGGCGCCATTGCTCCTAGAGCCACCGACTGGGAGCACTACACGCACATAGGCAGCTTCGAGGTGTATCAAGGAGGAAATAAACTACAAACAAGCCTCATCAAACAAGAGAAAAAAAGGGAAAAAAGGACAAATACTGACTGCAGCTGCAGACATCCTTAGCCCCAAAGCCGTAAGGCGCTTGAGGAAACACGGTGACGACTCGGCATGTCTGTGCTGGATGAAGCCCCTCAAACACAGCATCAGCACGGACAGAAACAATCCCAGAGCAAGTCAGAGAATGGCAAGCTTTTCACTCCGACAACAGCTAATCCAGACATGGAGTACGTTCTTGTATCTTGTTGATTTTTTGGTGACTTTTGTGAGGACTTTTACAACAGCGAACAAGTGGCCATTTCTCCCAACAAGTGATGTAGGGAAAACACTTATGCATAAGCCATTTAAAAACAAGCACGTTTGGGTATAAGAAAAAAACAAGAAGACACCATGACATTTCAACCATCAACTCAAATACGCGGGATTTAAGGCTCAAGTGAAGTTAACCAAGTGCCATCACTTCACATTTAAATTCCATCTGAGGTGATTTAGCTTTCATCACTCACATGGATGCATCAAACCACGATTGAAGAGTCTTTGACATTGTGTGTCTTTCCCACCAGCATGTCACCTATAGACAAAACGGATGGAGATCTAATGACATCCAATGGCTAATTCAAAAGCCGGAGAAGCAGCAGTTATCAGAATTGTTGATTTGTGGACCCAATATTGACTCATCTCTTTGCCTATTACAAGGGCAAGAAAGGGAAAGTCGAATAAGAAAAACACATCATCAAATTTTGGTATTTGGTATTCACTGTGTCAACTGTGCCAGCAAGTGTGGCACTCATGCGCATGGATATTTTCTTGCACCTCTAGTCATAATGCATGTTGGCGTAAAGATGTTTCAAAGAACATGAAGCCCTCCCATGGTCCAGATCAATGAGTTCAACGTGTTACATACTGCCAACCTACATTTGCATTTTTGTAAGGAGGTGTGTGTAAATGTAATTCAGCAAGAAAAACTATAACAGCACCTGTACTTTGTACATTCAATTGCATATGCTGTTCGACATGTAGACTTGGCTAATGGACTGGCAAAAGCATGAATTCAAATGTGGACTGTCACTCATTACAGCACAAGCTTTTAGACAGCCAGACATTTGCGACAGAGGTGAAACATTTCTTTGCACTTAAATCGAGTCCTTTTGAAACATTTCAGTGAATGATGCCCTGGATTGCAGGCAAACAAAAACGATCAGAAAGAACGGACCTCGAGCAAAAGACCATCAGTTTGAGTTCTATCAAAAGCCAACAAGCATGTCCAATTTGCCAAGCGGTTAAGTCCGATGTCTGAAAGCGCTACAGCGGCCATCAGCTGGTTTTCACTGATCTGATTCATCCATCCACATCATTAATACTTCACTCAGGGCACAGCCATTTAACACGGCATCCGGAAACAGGTCTTTAAACAGCGCACATTAGGGCAGGTAATCACTGTGCACTCGTTTCTGAGGCATTAGCAGCAGAAGAAAGACTCTGCTACTGCTGACCCTCCATTATTCTCATGTAAGTGCTCAAGGTTTGCCGCATGATAAGAGGCTGAAATAAAGACCAAGAGAAAACCAAACGGAATGATTAGGATTTAAGATCTGCTCCGCCACCTCCTCCACATGCTTAATGTTAATGTGCAGGCTGGATAACAAGATAAGAACATGTTTACTTGCTCTATATGGGACTTATCTACACTGCAATCTAAACCCTGCAAGCCTCTTCCCAGGTCTCTGCTTCTTTGCATTTCTCCTCCTCATTTCTATTGAATTTTCCTCCGGTGGAGAGGCAACACGAGGGACGACGGAGGTAGGAGTGTGTATAATTGCGGAAAATACGAAGCTCAGTCTCACAGCAGAGGTACACAGACACACAAAAGAACCATTGTGTCAACAGAGGGAAAGAGTCAGAGAGTAAGGAATAGATATCCAACCGAGTGCTCAAGGAGGGCACAGCGCCACACGGAACACTGATCCAAACAGACAGAATGAACAGACAGCAATGAAATGGCGACTCAGCGCAGGATTACAATTTCAGAGCAGGTTCACTGGCTGGATACAGGCAAACCTGCATCACACGCAACACACAGCAACACTCCTCGGGCTGCTCAGAGAAACAATGTGAGCAGAGGTGTCCCTCCCTAAACGCAGAGCACGCGCTGTGAAGAGCGTCACATACAATGAAGGGCCTTGGGCTACGGCCAAATTACCATGTGGGTTTTGTCTGCACCACTCTACCTTAAATTAGAACAGGAGAAGAAAAACTCTGACCAAAGCTGTTGTTCCCCTACGACTCAGTGGAAAGTGTCCCTAGTTTAATGAATCCTACGCAGACTCATGAACCACTGCTCATCACTTCAGATCAAATATCTTGTCGCACAAAGACCATTTAACCTGTTTTGTTGTGCTAAACGTTGACATCACATTTTGACTTCTTAGCTCAATGTTATTATCAGCAACATTTATTTCAACAGAGCACAGTATTTGGAAGGTTTTTGAGAACATCACCATGCAGCACAGACATGTGGGGAATTCTGATGACCAAACCCACTTATGAGGGCGGCCTGGTTCGTATGTGTTTGTTGCATCAGTGGAATGCCTCTAAATCCTGAGGAATGCTCATAGTTTTAGAAATATCCTAAACACATGAAACTAAAAACCTATTCTGACTCGGACTCACTCTCTCAGTCCTGGTGCGTTCACATATAAACGCACACAATCCGGTTACTGACTTCCAGTATTACAGGAAAACAAATAAATAGTCAATAAATGCGTAGCAAATTCTAATCAATACAGTGTGTCAGTCTGAACCCAAAAAGCAAAAGTCCACTTCTCCCATCTCCAGGTTAATGTTTATTGAAAGCCGGCTCCGCAAATTCATTTAGCAGAAAAGAGGTCTATCACCCGCGGTCTGAGGAGGGGCGTAAAAAAAAAAAAGACTTGAATTTTTACACCTTTAATAGAAATACAATATGAACAGCTTCAACTGTTGCACTGCATTATGGTTTGCAGGGGTGAAATCATATGCTAAAGAAGGACAGTGGCCCTTGACTTGAACACTGCCTCCATCGAGAAACATGTCATCTAATTGCTTGCGTTATCTTGACCTTTTAATGAGAAAATGAAACTGGAAATCGCAATAAAGCAAAGCAAGAGTTGCTCTCGCTGCTCCAATCAGGCCCACGCTGTCTTTACCCTTTACCTGGTGAAAAAATGCAACGCGGCCGTACCTTACGGAACACTGCAATAATCGAGACATATTAGCACATGCTGTGATGTGAAATTCTATCTTTGTAAATGTCATATTTTAGCCTCTCATCAGATATTTCCTTTTTTATGCCTGGCATTTAGATCGTGGCTAGTTCAACCACTGCAAATCAATCTTGATTCAATTAAATATATCACTGCACCCAGAAAGTCATATTGAGACCTGTTAGAGCTAATGCAGAACTTTAAGATATTAATGATGGATGGCTATAGATTTTTTAGTTCCTATTAAAGATCAATACATACTAGTGAGATGACCGAAAGCCTTTTTTTTCCACGTGCTCCAGCAATTCATTTTTTCATGTTTTGAATTTCAAATGGATGAAGAGCACATCTTTTCAAACAGCAAATATTCACTTCTTTTCATGGTATTCAGTCAGCTGAATGCCACCTAAAACCTTTCCAAGGCCAAGGTGACATAACCAAATGGAAGAAGCAGCAGCGCTTTGAAAACAGCTTACACAAAACAAAGCGGCAACTAATTAGCTTCTAGCTCAAACAATAGTTTTTAACATAATTGGTGCTACATAATCGGCAACATATACATCAGCCTATGTAAGGTGTCGACCTTTTGGAACCGCTTTACACACCTAGATATTCCGCAGCTAGCATCTCCCACTGGCTACCTTCATGTTAGTAAAGAAACGATGATCTCTGAACAAAACACAAGAGTTTAAAAACCAGAAATTCTTCTGGTGAAGTAGAACTGAACCATGTGTTCCTCCAGTGATTCGCAGAGGAGAGAACATGTTGTTTTAATCCGAGCCGACAAGTGCGGTTTATCTTGGACACCTCGACACTCACACACAAGAGAAACACATTCAGCATTTAAAAAAAACAGAGATCGTACATTAACATTCCATCTACACCTTAAATGATGTCTATCAACACAATTACTGTGTCTGTGCTCGTTGACCACATTTTCTCTGGACCATGAAAGAGTGAAAAGAGTGAATATGAATTTTCTTGTGAGAGGTTTTCTCGGTTACTTTTTCATTACTCAGGAGGAAAAAGTTTGTGTCTAAGAGTCAAAACATTGACACAACACAGACGTTTGTCAAAATGTACCAGTCACAATATTTAGCATCACTAACAAATTGTTTTAGCCATAGAACTCAAAGTGAATGACACAGTTGGTGGGCACCATTTCTTCTTCCAGCATGGATGTTTTCCTGGTTAACCGCACCCACTAAACTTAAGAATAAAGCAGATTTTATACAAATATAAGCAGCACCGATCTAGCCGCGGGTGTAGTGGTGCAGTCTGCGCCATAGCAAGGTCAGTGGTTCCAGTTTCCAAAATCCTGCCGTAACCCTGTTAGCTGCATCACTGTTTAAGCCGCAGGGTTTGGAAGAAAGTAGAAGCTTATAGTCTGGATATTATGGTAACCTCTAAATGTTCTTTGGCCTCCCATTTTCGCTCTTCATTTGCAGGAAACGTTTTCGATTTACAGCTTCAGGACATGCACAATCAGGCTTTTAGCTTGCAGGACGTCCAGGCGTCCTTGCGGAACCCTCATGCTGAAAATGGGACGCCCTACTTTTCGGCAGGATGCCTCGAAGATTCCCTATTATTTTCCCTGGTATCTTTGCTGAATGAGATTGAAAAAAAAAAAAGTGCTGAATGAAGCTCGGAGAGCAGTTGCTTCGCTGCTCTCTTGTTTTCCCGATCAAATCAAGCCACACATCGCATTTCATCGGTCACAATTCTGTGACGTACCATAGACAGGCGCAGCAAGAGGACCATTCCATGTCTCTTTAAAGGAAGGAGCAACACACTGACAACATCTGAGAAGTTCGTCTTTTCTTTGTCTTCGACAACATTTCATCATCAGCTTGATACAGCAGCATCTGCTGTCACTCAAAGAAATGTAACATGTGTGGTGTCGTAGCATTATGAATGCAAGCAAAAGCAGATTCATCTTTAATAAACAGATTCATTCGATGTAAGTAAAGATTGAAGGTATATTTGTGAGGCCGACATTCAGCCTGGCTGCAGCCGGACATGAGCAGTAAAAGCCGACGGGTTCATTAGTCCGCTATCCCACTGACATCCTGCCAGGGTGGCGATCCACAGGTTTGACTGATGAATGGATTTGTTTGATGCAAGTCCAGATGAAGAGGACGGACCAATCATTTCAAAGGAAAGATGCTAATCTTCTCTGAGTATTCAAGAAGATTTACAACCTTATGCAGTTTTACAAATTAGATGTGGACCTCTATCAACGGTTACACTGCTCTCTCACATGTTAGACTTTTCAAATGGCACCAGACAGAGGCGCCAAACTTAATCACCCAAGACAGGCCGAAAAAAAATGCTATTTATAGAACAATCTTAGCCTGGAGACCCGTGTACTGTACAGGAGTCAGTCACTGGAATTACTACAAGCTCATAACAGCATAAGATATCTCTATAGTTCACCACCTCTTTGCTTCAGAGTTATAACAGGGGAAACACTGGAACACGAACACACACTACAGTACACCAACTTTTTCATTACCCCAGATTATTTCTTACATTTAACAACTCTACCAGCCATGGAGGGCCCCGATATCAACATGCATCAAGGGGTAGCACCAATAGATAATGATCAACAATTTAATCCGTTCAAGACAAGACAAAAGGTAATAGAAGAAATGACACTTGTTATAATCCATCAGTAGAATTTATTTTGAATTACGTGTTAAATAAATATCTCGCAATAACAGGATTTTTTTTTAATCAGATGATTCAGCACGTTTCAGAATGATCTTCAGTCTTCTTCAGTCGCTTAGTTGGACATTCTGTTTTATTGTTATCACATCTATACTATTCTGCTTTTTTGATAAAGTTTCAAGACATTAGTGTTGAAGATGTGACCCATCAAAAGAGTGTGCATGTCAGACCAGCTGTAAAATTATCACCCAGGAAATATTCAATTATAAGTGCATCCAAATCTACAACAGTGAATTTGAAGACATTGGCTCGCAGGTATTTTGATCAGTTCAGTATAAAATCTGAATTCACTATATGAGAGTACACAAAAGAAGGGGGGAAATACTTGCACTACTTGTCCTGTCTCCCTCTAATAGATTAGAAATCTTAACCTAAAAAAACAGAGCATGTCCTCATTGATAGCAGAGAGATGGTATCCACTTGAGATAATCACAGACTGCTGCAGACAGACATCCACCACGAATCCAGCTAATAGATCTTTATCAGGCCAACACAACCTGCACAGGAAGATACAGTCACCGTTTTTCTGAACCTCAGAGGCTTCATAAACTCACAAGGATCCATTTGAATTCCAGTTTTATTGAATGATTTTATGGAAGAACAATACGGAGCAGAACATTACAAACTAAATAGAGCTAAAAAAAAAACGGAAAAAGAGAGTGCTGTATTATTAGAACCAATACATTTATAAACCCATAAAATCACCAAGACAGCTCATAATAGCAGTGACAATGCCATATGTGGCAATACACTTATTTTAGTTTCTTAACAACAGCCAATATTTAAAGGGAAACTCCCCTCCCACATAATCTGAATATTATGTGCATGAAAAGGAATGTATTGTAAGGCCTTCAGGTACAGTCCACAGTCCAAAGGAGGAATGAATATTACACACCTTTTCAGCTGGGTTCATGTATATTCAAACAGCTGAGGACCCGGAGTGAAGGTGGCTCTTCAAGGTCAGGTGGTGAAAAGAAGGAGGCTTACGTTACACATGTGGACTTGCCTGGAGTAACATGACATACTCACAGGAACATGTGTACGTTTGTGGCACCTTCAGTAGAACCAGTGTTTACCAGCCTATTGGATTCATTTGTGTAAAAATGATGTACTCGTTTCTCAAATGGGCAGGAGGTCCATGCAGGTGAATGGCAAAAAAAAGAGAATGGCAATGAGGCAGGAAGTAGCCGAGGTGTTAAAAGTTGATTAGGTTGTGAAAGGTCATGTAGTCAGGCCTCATCAAGTGTCCCAACGGAGCAGGAGCAGCTCAGGGCCGTTGGAATCACTGCTAATGAGACAGAAGCAAAGGCATCCTGACTAACATATGGATATCGCCGCTCCCATGTTCAGCCATCCTCTGACGCTACATGAGAGAGGGTGCGCCAATACTGTGTTAATGTGATGACATTAATAGAGGAACATCTCACCTAACTGGAGCTTGCTGTAACAAGAACAGGCTGTGCAAAGAAAGAAGACTCGCTAGCATAATGGAGAGACATGTAAAATTATTCCATCGCCGACGAAAAAGAAGCTCCAATTCAAATGTACGCGGAAACACAGCTAAAGCAGCATCAGCCTTTGCAGTCAAGTCCGATGACAGCATTTACATAAAGCCTTTGTGCCCCTTAGAAGCCAAGGAAACACAAGAACTTGAAACAAGATGAGTCACTACTTCAATTGCCACATTGCATTGATGACAGAAAATCCTAGGATTCACCACAGTCTACACCGCACATGGGTGACAAATCCTAATCTGTAAGAGGGAAACCAACAGGAAGTGCATGAAGGACGGTGCTCAGTTCTGGCTCTGGCTGAGCGCCATTAGTGGGAATGTTAATGAAGAGATTCATAAATGGAAAACGTGACATGACTGAGTTCATAGGGTGGATTACCACTAGTGGCTGGGACATTAGAGAAGCCAGTGATGCAAACATCAACCCACAGACTACAGCATCAAAAGGTTACGTGTGAATGGCATTTAATCATGGAATCTAGGTTTGAACATGCTTGATCAATGCTGGCTAATCTAACAGACATGGAACACCAGGGACCTTCTTACTGGAGGCTGGTGGCTTCCAGAGGCCTGCTTAAGTAGCAGAGTCAAATGTTGACTACTGACCGAACAGCTGGCCATTTTCATTTACAGATGTTGCCCTTGGAATGCATTCAACCATCAGCATGATGGAAGTGAAGGGTTAAAGAGCAGCAGCTGTCACATTGGGAGGCTATACAGTACAGAAGGGCTGAACGATTCATCAACACGAGCATGAGACTGTCAAAGCTGCCTTTGCTTCTCTGTCCTGCTGAGTAGACCGTTTCCCCATTCTTCTTGTGTCTGTGCATTTCTTTCAGAACATTGCCAACAGGCACCACAATACATTGCCAGACAGGTTCCCAGCTACTGTGCTAGGCTACGTCTTTTTCCTTGTAGAAATAAATGTGAGACAAATTATGAACTTTATTTCTTGACTTAAATAATTTTCAAATGTCTGAGGTGATTCTATTGAGATGTCCCGGTACGTTGTACATTTTCACTGCTGCCAGGCTTAAAAAATAAAATAGTTTATCCATTTTATTTCCTGAAAAATCTTCATTTTTTTCCCTTGAATTCTTCAGCCTAGTGATGGGCTGGTGAGGCTTCATGAAACAGTGTCCTTGTTTTCAGAGCCAAGCAGATGGCGCTCTTGGTTTAAAAATGATCTGAGGTTTCATTGAAATGCTTGTTCAAAGCCAAATATTTTAGAGCAGAGAGTGCCATCTAGTGAGCTCTGACAATAAGCACACTGTTTCATGAAGCTTCATCCGCACATCACTGCTTCAGGACAAAAGCACGGGACCAATTTTGCACAAAGAAGCCCTTCTCACATATTCATAAAGACCATTTCCCATCAGACATATTGAGATTTAGAATCAAGCGTTGTTCCGACAGGAGCCAAACAGTCCCACGTGTACAGGAGGTCAATTTCTATGTTCCTTGCGGTCTTGTGATATGATTGCATTTTTTATGAGGCGCTGCACAGAAACAATTACATAAACGCACGCTCCCACTCACACTTTAAAAGATGCTGATGTATGAGTAACTGCTTATAAATACAGAAGATGCATCCAACCTCCAGAAGCACCGAGCCAAAACTGCATCATCATGACGGAGCCTTCAAACGCAGCCGCCACACAGACTGCATCCATCAGATCATCGTTACTGCGACGCCATTTCAGCGGCCATTATCCTATTTCTAGCAGGTGCGTTTATTAACGCCGCACTTTGTTTGCGCTGCTGAGCGTGAACGCTGCGTGCTGATTGGAGGTCATTACTCCGCAGTGATCAGTGCTAATGCGGTCATGTAATGTCCTGCAGGTTTACATGGCCGCCGAGCCGCTCGCTCAATGTCGGATCCTGCCACAACAATACCTGTCAGGCACGTTTCGGCTTCCAGTGATCAATACTTTTTTATTACCACCACTTTGTTCCACCTCTCTCTCATGAGCTGGAGAATAATTGACATTTATGTAATTTTCTGGGCCACTGCTTTGTTTGCAGCTTTCTGTGTGTATGTCTGTCTGGAAGTGAGACTGTGTTTGTGTTTACTCTCGCCAAACTTGAGGCAACATTTTGGAGAAAAAAAAAAATCGCTGCAAAATACAATGCACTGAAGCATTTAAGACCAGCTTGATTCGGTGGTGAAGGAAAGCATTCAATTTGCAATAGCTTTTTATGACCATGAGCATGTATTCAATAGTCATTTCTTCACAGAGAAAATGCTAGATGAGAAAAACAAAAAAATGACCCCACAATGAACAGGATTCTGTTCCTTTAGTCACACTAGGTGGATTACAATCAGTACATCTGTTCACAGATGTCCATCATTGTTTCCTTTCCAAGCAGAGTAATATTCCACTGTGTTTTTGTCTAATAAGAAATCGAAGTCCTCCTGTAGTTTCATTCAAAGATTTCATTTCTGGTATCTTCATAATTTAATTCCTAATTTCATAAGGAATGTCAGACTCGTGTTTTCTTCCTCTGGACTTCAATGAAAACTTTCAGTACAATGAGAATTAGTTCTCCATTCTCACATATTAGCACCGCAAAAAAATAAAAATATGGGATCATCTCCAGGTCACATGTCCATATGAAACCATTTGAAAAACCATGAAAAACATTGCATCATTTGTCAGAAAGAGCAACGGTTTTGTAGATTTCAGACCAATGGTCGATGAAGTAAACAAACATAAACCAATCCACCAAAGCAGTTTCAGACCAGCATGAGCAGCACCACAAGCCTTCTCTTTGAACTCTAACTCTCTGAATATTGTCCTGAGGCGCTGTACTGTAAATCCATCATTGCTGCAAGGCAGTTACCTGTCACCCAAGGTTATTGATTTGTGATCAATATGAGAGGCGCTAAAGGGTGTAAAGGATTTTTAATGTGGTTTATTTTGTCACCTTCTCAATGTTGTATGCATCTATTAAAAGTGGACCATATTGCTATTTTTCTCTGTCAATTCTTGTTTATTTGCGTATATTTAGAGATGGATTAGGGGTGACTGTCTCCTTTAAAGGGGTTTAAACAGGTTTTTAGCCTGGGGCGGGGCGTCAAATGTAGGTGCTGAGTAAGCCAGATGTGGTTGGTGTGGGGTCTACTATCTGTGAAAATCGATACGGTTGCTGGATGAATTAAAAAAGTCCTTTTTCACATTGGATCAGGTGAGCTACATAAACATGCACCACCATAGGTTTCTGACTGCTGCCTTGATGGATTCTTTTTTTTTGTATTTTGGGGGATTTAAGGTGAACAATTTTCTCTACGTATATACGTTTGGTTTCAGGTGTTTGATGTGTGCTGTTAAAGAACGCGAATTTTCTTTAATAATACTTTCACTTTGGACTGAAACTGCTGCATTGTGTTGCTTACAGGAACCCGGGTTGCGGGTTGCAGGGAGCGTCAACTCGTGTCCTTACTTTACAGCGCATTGTGCGGTTCTCCGTCCACCATGTGGCGGTGAATCATTACCAAAGGTTTAATCGGTGACAAAGGAAGCAGAGGGATGCAGTTGCTTGCCAGACCCTGTGTGGAAAGGTGCAGCGCTGTCCTGACAGTCATGCAAACAAAGGACATTCACTTCGCCACGGCAAACACGGTTATGTGACTGTACACTGCAGAGACATATATTAAATGCAGCAATATATTTGTATCATCAAACCTGTGCGGTGACGCAACTAAGGAGGTGGTGATGGGCAAAAGGGAAATCTCACTCAGCATCAGTGTTGGCTACAACTGCCATCAACGGCTAATCAATACTGCAGTGCACCAATGGGAGACATGTTCCATTAAGTCTGTGAGTCAATGTGTTCCCCAGCAAAGAGCACTGGTATATTTTCTCTGACACTTGTCCCCCGCACCGCCACCCCACATGCTTGATTAGGCGCCCTGCGTGGCTCCATTGATGTGTATCAGCCGTCCTCCCCGGAGTCCTATCAGCCACTGACTCTCAGAAGGAGGTGTGAATATATACAACCTATGGCCTCTGCCCTTTGACACAAGATGACCCAAGATGACCTGCAGTTAATTAGTTGTTGCTGTTTCCCCCCCCAACATATGCTCCAATATTCGTTGATCCAAAAATAAATTAACAAAAAGCATGGCGTAAAAAAAAAAAAGCAGCTTTTTAATTGGCTTGTAGACAGACTGCATTATTACATTTCTCTATAATAACCCCAAAAACTGGTTGGTCTCCCTTATTCTAAAGCGTACAGATCATCTTTGTGTAGGATTTTCAACGGTTTCAAATGTTTATCCACTAACACGACATAGTCATAATGCAATACCTAGTAATATTAGTAGGCAGCAGGAACATGCTGCAGACCATTGCAAATCTTCAATTATCCTTTTTCGCTCAAACATATTTTTTTGTTTTTGTTGCCATGCAATCGCTATCGACCCTCAGACAAGCGAACACAATAAGGGAACACGCACAAACAGAAGTTAGTAATTAATGAAATGACCTCTGAATGCTACAGCAGCCGTCTTTCATCCCGCGTTCATGCGTTTGTGAACACAGATGCACGCAACCACAGAGCGGCTGCTGGAACCTGCCAATTATTCTGTACTTTACTGGACCGTTGCTGCATCGGAGGTGTGATTGGAATAACAACCATTCTCATGCCATTCTGCATTCCCTGTTGTGCAGCAGAGAAGAAACAGGGGAAGAGGGAAGGAAGCATGACGAAATCGTGGCAACTTTGAGAAGGACACCAAGTTGAAGGAAAAGAAGGGAAAGCAAATGTTTAAGCAGGAAACCAGAGACAGAGGTGAGGGGGAGAAGTCAGAGCTGGGCTTCTCTGGCAACATGCAGAGGCAGTATGAGACTGAGTGCTATCTGAGTGACACTCACTCTCATATCCCCCCTCAGGGGAAATAACCCTCTTAATCCAGCATGCTCTTTCAGATAGACAAGATCCCCCTTCTTCTCCCAGCAAGGATATGAGGCGCTCCCTCCTGCGATTCAAATACCAGGGACGAGGAATGGGAATCAAATAGACAACTGTGTGTCCTCACAACGCTGGAAAAAGACATCAATGTCTTAACAGCAGGTTCGATGTAATGAAGTGACAAGAGCAATAGATGGCTATTTAGTTGGAAGGGGGTCATAATTATGATAGTAGCCACAGTAATAGTAGTAGCAGTCATAAGAGTCATCGTAGAACACGTGGAAGTACGAGTAGTGACAGTAAGAGTCAGTAGTGGCAACAGTAGAAGCAGATTAGTCACAATTGTAGCTTGTAATTTCTTTTCTTGCTATGAGAAAAAGAATAAAATATGAATTTTTGGTTGGCGTGTACGACTCGATTTTGAGAGAAAGATCGTCTGCATCTATGAGAGTTTTCCAAGTACTTCTGCAGTCAATGTACTGTTTAGCCATGCAATAGACATTTACTCAAACCATGGGGTACTTTGTTTTTACCCTGAATAAATAGCATGATAATGACTAAGGAAGGTGATATAGCGAGTGTGTGTTTAAAAAATACACAATCAGTAAGAGCGTAGTTTTGATAGCAGCATTATTTCCTTCCAATTGTTGCTTGTGCTCATCATATATATATATCTATATATCTATATATCTATATATCTATATATATATATATATATATATATATATATATATATATATATATATATATATATATATATATATATATATATATATAGGTGGAAGGGAAAAACCTCTAGTGGCACATCCGTTGCGAGAGATCGCATTTCTCCACAGTCCAAGTTTGGTAAAATAACAAATTATAAGCTATCTTGCAGTCATGGGAATCACAACAGAGGCAGGCTATTAGCAGTAAAATGTGCTGTGCTCACCCACTTTGTGCCCCCTGCTATTTTTAATACCCCTCAGTACTGATTTAATTTGACAATCAGAAGCAAAGTGAACTAAAAGAAACAAAATCTGGACAAAACATGAGATCAATAAGTGAAGGATGTCCTGGTCACAGAAGGCCTAGCAGCAAGACCCGCCAAACACGCAGCCTTTTCAGTGTGAACCGAGGGTGGTCTTTCTCTCGCAGTACTGCTAAATCACTCCACAGCCCGGCTGCTTGGTACACAGTGCGAACTGCAGAGCTCGGCCGACACAGTGTGATATTATATTTGCATTACAAAGGCTTTCCCTCCATCTGTGACACACAGCAGAAAAAAAAAATCACTTTCCTGTTTGAGCTGTGAGTACTGATGTTTCCATAGGATCAGTGTGGAGCACTGATGAGAGCCCGGTCAACACAAGTCACATGCGTTGACTAGGGAATTCATGTGGAATTATCATCTCATACAAAAATATATTTCTCATTTTTCAACGCTAGAAGTGACCGTCCAATATACAAACACTGATATCAAGCTACTTGTGAGTGAGGAGAAAGAGTTGTGCGCTTCACTCGGCCTACAGGACTGAATAGACTTGGCTGGTCCACACAGCTCTCCCTGTTGTCACTAGCCCATGGTCGTCCGCCAGTCGCCTACTTGGCAGGGAGAGGTGCTGTACAAAGCAACTGGCAGGTCTGGTAAATAATGCTGATAGAGTGTGATAGAGAGAAAAAGCCTCTCCTTTATTCCAAACAGCGACTAGTAGAGAGACCAGCACGGTGGTCTTTCTCTACGATCTATTTAAATGCCGACGCAGGAATAGAAAATACTACCTGGCAAGTCTTGTCTTTGATGATTCCTGTCAGATTAAAAACAACTATTCGCCCTCAGACAAAGCTTACCAGGAGACCCAACATTACAGCTGCAGACAAACTGCCAGCAGCTGGGATTTACAGTACAAACTTCATGCAATTCCACAGATGAAGGAGGCACGAGTGGACAATAGAAATGCAGCTTTGAGGGGAAACACTCATCCAGGCAATCATGCAAAGCCCTCGACTTAGTTGGTGAAATAGTGAACAGAGAGAGAGGCGCGAATGAAAGAGACAGACGTGATTATCTGTGCGATGAGTTTAAGATTCCACATCGACGTGATCAAGCCACTATGTTGACGCTGCGTCTTCCGTGACAATGCTGTTTGTATAAACAGAGCCAAGCTCAAGTTCAATGACTGGATTAAAGCATTGTGATGCACATTTCCATACGGAGTTAATGGAGCCCGTTTATCTGGATTGGCACAACTGCATATGCACTGTAATTACTACACTTGGCCCAGCCCAACTCAGTTATTATACTCTTATTATATATGAGTGAAAACTGAAAACACTACAATTAAAAGGCGGTGGATTGGTCTTAATTCAATGCTGGTGCGGCCATTTGGATGTCCGTTGTTTTGACTAAAAATAACTTTGCTTTATGCTTTATAATGCTTTACAGCATATGCATACACATGTGAGTTACGCTCTTTCAAAGTAGCTTGCTAGGTTTCTGTTGTTCACTTGAAACCATACACTGACGTCGATTCGCCTCATAAATTAACAAGCGGACAAAGTTGAAAGAGCGTGTGTAGCGTTAGAAGTCTTCCCACAGCCACAATTTCATCAGTTATCTTTTAAGCTGCGAAAAAACTTACAAAACATTGATTGAAGGCAGATTACAATCGACTTGAGAACAATGAAAAGCTGAGGAAGCTTCTGCTCTTGTTTGTCTGTTTTCAAAGGAGTGATGTGGAGCTCTTTAGCTGAACAACACAGGCTACATACATCAAAAAGACAGGCTTCAACATTTCATCCTTGTATATATGTGTGTATACATATATATATATATATATATATATATATATATATATATATATACACAGTGTTTGGGATTCATACCTTCACTGCGACGACAAAGAAATGCAAGCTATTTGCAAGTTTTGAATTGACTTTCTCTCAACAGTTTTAAAACGATTAAGACTTCTTTTTAAAAGATGACACTTCTTTCTCATTGGATGAGTTCATCAAACCTCTCAGAACTCTCTCTGCCTCAAGGAGCTGCTACATCAGCTCCACTTCTTCATCTCTCACTGGATGCCACGTTCTCTCCTCTAAATTCAATGGGCTCAAGAGTTTAAACATTTATGTCAAGCAAAGAGTTTAAGTTATTTATCAGTGCAGTCTGGTGTGTTCATGGGGAAGAACCACACAAAAAATGGGAAAATGGAACAATTCCGAGCAAGTTTACAATTCACATTAAATAGTGAGTGAATACTGTATAAAAATATGAGACACAACTTTTAGGTCGAACCCCTCAAAGATTTCCACAGTAGCAGCTCGATTCTCCAGTCCATGCTAGATAGTACCAATCTAGTGCACCATGGACATTTAAAGGCACCAATAAACCAGCCAGTAGTGGGAACACTCTGTGAATTATTGGATGTCCTTTAGATGTGTTATTATATGTATCACACATACTACACGTGAGAGAGTGAACGGTGAGATGGAAGCGAGTGTGATGAAAACAGTCCCATCCATGTCTCGCGTGCTAGCTATTTATTTTCTGCACCTGCTAGAAACACAACATTTTCGCCTTAAAAATTCAGCGCAAAGTAGTGTTCCAGAGATAGTCAGTTCTAACCGCAGTGTAAAATTCTTGACAAAAATAAGGAGCCGACCTCGGAAAAAACTTGAGTTTGTCAATAGGTGTCCATAAAAAAAAAAACACATTCCAAATGAAAAATTAACAGCAGAAATGAATGCCATATTGATTTTGTGTCCAGTTAACCTAAAGGAAGCACTCTGGCAGCAGCCTTGCCGCTCGATGATGCCAAAGGTGAACTGAATGTTCACAATAAATGTACCTCCATTCGGGCACAGGGCACTAATTTAATTATTTTAAAAATAATCTCACACACCTTCCTCCACTAGGTACCTGAAGATCTCTGGTAAGAGCATCTTCACAAAGCTCTGAATGGGGTTCGTAGTACAGGACAACTGCGCATGTAGCAACTTGCATTTCCCAACATCATTGTACAAATTTAAATGACCAAATGGTGCATGTGTAGATGCTCTTCTTGTATTCAGGTTCAGATTAATCTACATCACAGGCTAGAAATTTGAAATTTCTAAATTTGACCCCGCCTGAAATTAAACTGTGGAACATTTTGACAGGAAAGAGCGTCTGACATCCCACCAACAGCACTCTGATTCTATGCAACATCGACCAATCAAATGCGAGTCACATGACTCACCAGTTCTGGATAACCACAAGATTTTGCCTGAAAACAAATATGGCGCCCACAACGGCATGGCCGCGGGACCACGAAGGCATGAGAATCTGCCTTCATCTCATTTTGATCTAATTCATTGACATTATCAGGGAGGAACACCTTTTTCATGGAAACCAGTACAGCAACAGTACGATTCAGGAAGTATACAGGGACTAAGGACCGGAAATAGAGCATCCTGATAAAAAAAAACAGGGTGTCTAATTTCTCCTGTTTTTCTGTTTAGGACGTCCCCAGACACTCCTCCGGCTAAAACCCTGACAGCATGGCATGAATGGTATGAATTTCGCCCCCAGTATTTGCACTGCTGGACCACTTGATGCAGTGTTGGACAAATACGAATCTGTGAATGAATGCTAAAACTTTCACTGAGCCCTGAGTCAGCTTCCGATATGAATTTTAGTCCAATGCCACGCAGCCCACCTCCTACCATCTGAAATGTTTGTTTCGCTTTTCGCTTTTCATTGTAGCGGCCTTTTTGCAGGTGAGGGACAGATGCAGTAGTGTCTATAGGATAGAACTCCTCAACTGCCATGTTGAAGGCTCAGCAATCCATCGGAACCAATATCATGATGACCACAGGTAAGGCTTCTATTATCATGGACACAAAGGAAAGGCGGTGAAACCACCTCTGACAAACTACGGCAGGAGAACCGGCGCATGCTGGTTAAAGCATGATGAAAGGAATGGAATCCAGAACAGCTCCCTGTCAGTGGATAATCAAACAAACCAAGCATTAGGAGCAGCGTATTCAAATTCAATTGTGAGAGCTGCTGCTTCTGAGGCAGGAAAAAAAGATGCCAAAGAGCAAAGGAAAATACAATTGTGTTGTTTGGAACATGGTCGGAGCCAAAAAGAGCTGTTTTATAATTCCTCCCATTAGAGAAGCTCAAACTTTGTCAGTATTTTCTTAAGTTAAATGCTAGCTGATGACTTGGGATTGGTTACACAATACAAGCAATGAGCGTTTTAGTTCCCTCTGTGTCAATCAGATAGTGCCCAAGGTTGCTAAACTGCAAAGAGCGGATCATGATTATATACCAGAACAATTGTCACGTCATTGTGAATTATATTCATGTCGCAAATTCATCACCACCAGTGTGAAAGAAGTAAGGCAGAAAAGTATTTAAAACGAAATTGAGTGTCTAAAAACATTCAAATCGCTCAGACACGACTTGTCTCCGAGCTTTAAATTCTCCTTTAAAATGACAAATAAGTATACATCAGTCAGAGGGGAAGAGGTTCACTGTCAGGGTAGGAGTTGATTTGTCCATTCACACGATGAATCATCAGTTTAGGTGCCACAGTCTCCTTTGTATTGCACATTTGGCTCCAGGAACCCGGGAACTCACAGTGAGGTGACTTCAGAGAGCTGTTTTATTTTGTCAGACAGCAAAAAATGATCAGACATTTGTTATTTTGGATGACCAGTACAGGCACCTTTGATGGTTCAGTAGGTTCGGTCCACGCTTAATGTGCTGGATCAAACCGCTTGGAACGTTATTGACAGATCTAGCGTCCCTTAACTGATAAGTCCTCGAAACAGCAGCGGTTATGCTTGACTGGTTAGGGCACATTGAGTCATAAATCAATTGAGGGTTATTCATAAAACTGCTTTCATACATAGGTCCCAAGTGCTGCTTACACAGTAAGACCAGATAGATGGTTATTTAAAGCAGATAAAGAAATAATGAAAATATAAATAAAAACTGAAAAGCTAAAGTGCGTTTAACATACTGTGCCTGGGACATTTTAAGGACGATGGCAGACTATATTAGCCAATAATTAATATTTAATCAGACATTAATCCATTCACATACATTAAAGTGAGCATTTGTCAGTACATGTCAATTTTCTGTAATTTTATCTTTAATTGGAACAAAATTCATTATTGAAAAAAAAAAATTAAATACAAAACAACAAAAAAATAAGACATTTGAATTTGGATTAAAAATTATGTGGAAAAAATATGAAGAAAAATATGATTCAAATTCGAATGAGACGTTTTTTTCTTCAGTAGCCAAGAGTAACCACACATTCAAACAATTATGACTCTCCAGAAAGTAAATTATAAATTGCCTTTTCTAGTTGAATCAAGATTATATCCTAAATAAAATATGATTGAAGGCATTGAACTGACATTGCAAAGCAGCGCAAACACATTTGCATGCGTGTACGTACTGAGATGGAAAACCAGCACACTGCCACAGCAGCAGGTTTTCACATTAGAGTGTAGTGGCTCCTCTGAGCAGTGCAGGTTACAAGGAGGCCGCCTGAACGCTTCACAACAGTGTGTTAAGTGGAACAAGGAGTGCAGGGAGAGTCGGCAGAAGAGCGGAACATCTCACTGACAGAGGCGGCGGGCCCTGCACTGAGCCGCCGAAACCACCAGTACATGGCACAGCTCATACCCGCTCACTATCTGCCACAGGATCTCACTCAGGATGCCTCATGCCAAAGAGACTGTTACTAGTTACTGGCAAATGCAGATCATCATATATGGACTGCACCTTCAAGGCCTTTGGTTGCGTATAGCTGTCAACGTGAGAAAGCAGGTGGGTGTGTTCACTGTATCTTTGTGTAAGAGAAGAAGGGAACAATGTGCTGATGAGAAGGAGAGGAGGACAAGTATCGCCATACAGAAGAGAAAGGCAGAGAGCAAGGACGAGGGAAAAAGAAGAAATGAGCGGGTGATTGTCAGCGATGGGGGTGGGAGTGTAAGATTACATACGTACAAACAACATTCTGGACCAAGACTGAATAGTCGTGTGGCTGTTTTTCCAGAGCTGCACTCTCTTGCAGTTCATTCTGTGCCTGCTCAATGCCCAGGGCGGCCATTCAGAGACACTCCCTAGCAGCAGCAGCAGCAGCACACGGTACATACACACCACTCCTCCATCATAACAGCTCACTGTCCAATGTGCACCAACACACCTGGGGTAAGAATATAGATATATTTCTTTACAAGTGTCCTTCCCAGTGTTTTCTGACAGCACACAAGCAAGCAGCAGCTATTCACTGGCTGGAACTGAAGATCAGAAGGCCATGGCCGATTTTATCACCACCGTCCCATACATACCAAGAACACTGAGGTGGAAAACCGGATAAGCCAGGATGAAACCTGAATGTGCTTTATCACGGCAGTGCATTTCTGTATTTGAAAAACAGATTGTATTAAACCACATAACTGAAACAATCGTTCAGGTTGCTCTGCACCTTGTGCCATTGAGTCACTCTCCAGTATTTGGCCGTGCTTTTGACTCTCTCCACCACTGAAGCCCAATGTTCATTGATTTCCGTTACTCGACCGAATTATTCAGTGCATCCCTAATCACCAGACTATAGATTACATCGCAGTCGTTTCTGGCAGGTTCAACATTAATGTAGCTTGATGGGGTCGACCATAAATGATGTAAGATAGATAACAGTCTCCGTTTTCAGGAGACAAAGCAAACATAGAATGCAGATTCAAATAGCTCCAGTCACAGTGAATCGATAGTGGAAAAAATTGACAAAGCAAAAGCACATACACATAATATTTTTTTAAGTCACTGATGACCCCCTCACCCTCACCCCCACCCGGGGATTTAGACTCCTACTAGCATAGGGGCTTTTCCTGCTGTTGTTGTGACTAGTAAATGGCTCAACTCTCTCTCTCTCTCTCTCTCCGTTTTCATGTTCAGGTTGTTATGCTAATGAAGAACACTGCATGCGGGATTGGACTTGTATACTTTAAATGGAAGCTTGGCAGCAAGGTAACTCTTTCACGTTTTCGCATTGAGATCAGACACGACAATTTAACTGTTGGATTGGGTGGGATAATTGCTTCTAGTCATCGCTGCTACAACACATGACAAACTTAAGATTCAAAAGGGTAGAAAATTATGTAACAATTGTGTAACACTTCTGACTGGGGAAAACACATTAACCATGAATAAACCTCCCCAAATTCATGACGGCCACAGAAAACACTTGAAATATAGAATAGGCACTATGTGAAAAAAAGAAAACGAATGTTTTGCTATTCCTTCTTCAACTAATGTCTGCTTTTATGGTGCTTTGAAGGATTTCTGCAGTGAAATAGGACACGTGAAAGGCAGCAGGAGATGAGAATGAGAATGAGAAGCAGACGCTAAATGTGAGTCATAGAAACGTTTTGAATCTGCGGCGTGACAATGACGATAAAATAACATGTACGCACAGATGCTTGGAAAATAAAAAGCACATGAAGAAAAGCAGTTTTCTCGATGAAAGGTGGAGACCATCCAGACCTCAACAGAGGGAGGTCAGCTGTCCATAAGGGATTCTAGGCCATAAGCAGCCAATGGTTTTACTTAGCAAGCCAATATTGAGGACTTTTTTAGCGAGAAGAGGAATAAAGAATGATGTTCAAAGGTCAGGGAACATTTGGTCCTGTTATGAATCACACATCTTAGACCTTATATGTTTTGAACGTTCATCAGCAGAGGATATGGATGGACGTTGTCCTCAGAAATGACTGCTTAAAAGCAATAGCTGCACAGTCCTGTTATAGCGGCGCAGCACTTACAGTTCTGCCAGGTTAAGAATATTGTTTCAACCTTTATCAAAGTGTACTGAAATCTATTTTACAAGACGGAGTGTTCTAAGATATTCGACTGCCTTTCCTTCTGGTGTATTTCAAGGAGCAAATATATGACTGACGTTCAGCAAAATCCCACCTTGCCCTCTTGCCAATGACTTCCACATGACAGTGGCATCGGATCACCTTCCATTCAATGCACACCGCTGCTCACAAAATGACGTCGAATATTTACGAGCTTTTGAGTCAAACACATCACATCTTCCTGAAATGTGACATGACAGGAAGGAAACCAGATAAAAACATGGCTGCTCTTAAACTAGAAGTGGGTGTAGCTGCTGGGTGTGATGCTGTTGTTGTTGTTGTCATGCAGCTGGATGTAAATTGTGTTTATTCCTGGCTGTCTGTATTATTTGATGAACACCACAAAAGAAGAGCTGTTGTGACAACAAAAAAGCCCCACTGACAGATTTTGTAATTGTGGCTTTGAGGTTGTAAACAACATGACTGATGAAAACTAGTGATGACTCATTTTAAGTGGTGACAGCAGACAAGAAATCCATGTAAACAACATAATATGTCTGTTAATAAGTATAATTCAAACCCAGACTGAAACCCTCCGTGATAGTTTGACTTTGGATCTATTGCTGGAGGACAACACCGTTTAATCCATGTATTTAGTGTTGGTACCGACATTTGAAGAATGTCTGATGGAGGATGGAGTGAAAATATTGTTGTCAGATTTGGACTTCTGTGGTTGGTGCTGCAGCCTCACAGCAGGCAGGTCAGTGGTTCAACTTCTGAGCTTGAGGCAAACCGGGGCCGGGGTTGAACCTGGGCCCTTTCTGTGAAGAGTTTGTATGTTTTTCGCATGGCAGCGTGACACTTGGACTATGTATCGGCAGGTATCTTGCGATACAATACGCATCCCGATACGATACATTGCGATATATTGCGAGGCTGTTTAGCAATATCTTGTAATAATAATTTAGAATCATTTCCAATAATCATTTTAAGGGGAAAATCATATAATCCTGTATAATATGTGTATGAAAACAAGTTTATTGTTATGACGTTAGTCTAGATAGAATTCCAACAGATGAATGAATCACTGCCAACAAAACAACACTAGCACACAAAAAAAGTATTAAACACGCCACAAATGTAGCACCATATCCAAGTATCTGTGTATTAAATATTGATGAAGCCAACATAAAATATCACACAATCAAGTATCACAATAATTCATCAAAAATATAGATACAATATCGTGCAATCAAGTATCGTAAAACATGAGCGTATCAATATTTCTACTTCTATTTTCCATTTTTTTAAAACTCAAAATACATATACTTGAAATCAAAGGGAAAAACCCATTTAAAGTCCACCTAAAGCACCGTGACCTACACAGAGTGGTGTGCATGCTCCTCCCTTCGACAGGCCAGCCATTAGAGACGTCAAGAGGTCATCTGAAAAGAGTCACAACACTTGATGCAGGGAAACAGGGATTTGATGAAAGCGGATGAGAGTGAAAACCAGGCTGTGTTTGCAGCCAGTGGTGAAGCAGGACAATTTATGTATTTTGAAGCTAAGCCTAGTGTTCAATAATTAAAAGGGACACTGATGTTGGATTCTGTTTAATCTACTTCTCCAATCAAAGAATGAAGACTGTGAATATGAATTATGTTCGGCCCACAACTAGATCTGTGTTTGAAATTTGGGCCCCTGAGTTTCTGAGTTTGGAAATTGACTTATCCACAAGTGTGGTGTTGACACCAGGTGAACTGGCCACCTGTCCAGAGTGTCCCTCGTGCATGTTTTGGTGATGACATCGCATTGTATAATGTGGTGCCCCTGCAATTTCAGAACAAACGCGATTCAAATAACTTGACTTGCGCGTGAAATGTGAGGAAATTGGGCTCTGTGCTCGTTCACTGTCATTTTTGCATTCACCTTAAGTCACCTTAAAATGAAAAATAAATTCATATGACATCATCTGCAGGTGCATGATTACGATGTTTAGTTGTTGATGTTGATCCAGACGAAAGGGAATTTGATGCAAGTCAAAATACAGTATATACGGTTCCACTCTTTTATGCTGCATCATGTACGGCCTTTTAATTTCTTGCGAGCAAAATATTTGCAGTCATTATACTTTTTAAGCGATCTGAACTTCAGAACCTCACATCCCGCCTCGTAATCATGAATATTTATGAGTTATTCAAAAGCCAAACGGCGATTTGGCCTTGGAAGTGTCTACGTTGTGTGGTGCAAAGTCAGCACCCTTGACCCCAATCATCCCAGGTCAGAACATTAATGCTAATGTCAGCATGTCAACTTAAATGCACCTTTAAAAGCCTGAATGCTTCATTAGGTCCCACAAGGCTCTAAGTCACTACGAAGTGAAGCGGAAAACATTTTGTTCTTGACGAAGAAAATCGACTCTTTTGAGAGCAATTTCACATCTTCCTGTAGCAAAGTTTAAAATATTTGTTAATTATGGGCTTCACCTGTCTGTTTATGCATCTGCATCCACACACACACACACACAGCTGTCAGCAGTGACAAGCGGGGGCGCCAGCCGCTCCAGGAGCTTAAACACAGGAGTTTATTATCCTGAGTAAAATATGTGCTGAATTGCCTAACACAAACTTTCAACTGGTCTAAGGTTTGTTGCACTCTTTTTTAAAGAGCAACTGAAGAAACAAAACCCCCAGGATATTTCAGCTGAATACCAACAAGGATAGCAAATATTTGGAAAAGATGGTGGGATGAAACGTAAAGACATTATCTTTTAATTGAAACGGAATGTTCCGATTGTATTTTGTACGATAACATTGTGTGTTTTGGTTGAAACAGCGGATTAATTAATGTTGCCCAAAGCATCAATAAATACAGCAATCTCATTCATGAACAGTCCTATTATAAAGCTAATACAAGTCTTAAATGAATACACATTTGCTTTACATCTTTAGCTCTTGAACCTGATGTACTGTCAGAGTTTGAACTGTTGCAGGGTATTACAGCGGAGGGTTATTAGATTGCAAAGCAACTATTTGAAAATGATGACATCATGGCCCCGTCTCACAGCACCGACAGACTACATGAACTTTCCATATCAATTGAATTGGACCAGGTGCAGTACAAGGGTGACTACGTTGTTGTTCTTTCTGCTCTTCTAGAAAACCGCGGGGGAAAAGACTGCCCAGGAAAAGATGTGTTTTGTGTGGTCATGGACTCGGTATAGAGGTTTATTGATAGTTCCTGGGGAAATCGTGTTATACACCCGTCTAAAAATGTGGTGCTATCCCATTTGGTTGTTTGTTTCTCCAACAGTATTTTCAAGCTGAGAGAAACCAGAGTATTGATTTCACTAGATCGATGAATAGCACATGCAAACAACCTACATACATCTCTGCAGAGAAAATATGAGAAGATTCATTCCTTATATTGTGTAAGCTTCACTTGGTAGTACATTTTCTGAGTTATCATACGGGCACTGATTTCACTGAAAATCGCTGAAAATTACATGATCCACCAAGGCGTTTTGTGTCTCATTCCAACAGGCAATATGTTTAAAAAAAAGGTGAGATAAAATCAACATTTCTCTTGGAAACATCTTGTTTGTTTCGTTCAAATTTGAATCCACCTGCAGTCGGTTTTATGCTCGGAATGGTGCATCAGCCGCAGCGGCTGCCTGACCTTGTTAGATGCTGTTTTTTTCTTGACAATTACAGCCTAGTACTAGGCTTTTGTCCTGTGCCATGCTGCGGTGGCCTTGCTGCCTGTACCCAGCAACTCGTGTGAATGACAGCTGATAAAAGCGCTGGGCTTTTGCTGGCGTCACTGCCTCTGTGTAATTCCACAGCAGGGGAGTGTGCTTTTAGCTATGAAGCCCACAGCCACAAGAGCACTAAAGACACAGGCACAAACCTCCGTCAAATTGCCCTTTAAGCTCCAGAGACAGATATTTTATTGGCAGAGACAATTGTCAGTGTTCTCACTGTGAGTGTTTTTATTGCATTGCATCAGTAGCCGTGCATGCCGACACAACGCTGTGGCAGAACATGCTGCTGGCTGGTACGCCAGGAACAACCACCCTAATTATGAGGGCCACATTAAATTTTCATAACACAAAACAAGGCAACAATAAAGCCTCTCAAGTCAATAATGCAGCACGACAGTGCAACCCAAAATTGTTTGTGAAAACAGACACCTAAAGTACTGATTTCTGTGTTTTCTTAAGTGTGTGTGTAAAGGAAAGAAAGGAAGAAAATGAGCGAGAGAGAGAGACCTTGAGTGCAATGGGAGGAGTTGATGCCGCAGCATTCAGGAAGACTCTTTCTTTCTCTCTCTCTCCGGCCCTTTCCTCCCCCCCTCGCACTTTCACTCTCCCTTCTCCCGCAGCACTTAAGCAGCTGCCTCCACTTATGCAGGGCACATTTCAGATGACCAGAAGGAGGAGGGACGGGGAGGGGGGGCAAAAAAAAAATGGAGGATAGGAAATATTTGTTGGGGGGTGGCATTAGGGAGGGGAGGTGAGAGTGTTAGGGGGAGGGAAACCAAAGGTTGCACAATGATTGCACAACCTTTCCAAAGCTGCTGAAGGGGGACGTTGCAGGTTAGGTGAGGATGCTCCCCCCACTGAGCCACCGTGCTCTAAAAACCAGCTATACATCAGAGATGAGAAGGTTAATAGCTAGACACTGTAACCCCTGTAATAGAGCTGGTTTCTAATGACCATCAAAGAGTGTTTACTCTGACTGCGCTTATGATGAATGGCAGTATAGGCGCCGCACCTCCATCTGATGGAGACAGAGACGTGGAGAAGATGACAGGAAGGGAGAAAACCGAACATCTGAATCTCAGGAGGGCGAAGCTAGCACACGCCTTTACCTTGAGAGCAAATCCAATCGCCATTTGATGTGATCCATCGCACATGGTGATCATTTTTAACAACTCTACGTTTCTAGTACATGTCTTGTATCTACACTAAACACGTCGCAGACCGAGGCTATTAAAATGCATGTGTTGATGCAGAGGACAGGTCCAACGGTACAGTAAATTATGCCTGCAACTCTGGGGTGCCAGTTCCACCCACAGGCCAAAGACATACATTCACAATGTAGAGGCTGCATATGTTTGGAAAATCTCTGGCCTGTTACGATTGGCTGCAGTTGCTCCCATGACCCAAGCGCGCTGAAGAAAGCCGGCCACATCCAATAAAAAAGTTTGAGTCAGTCTTCGTGAGCAGTATAATGCTTATGGCGTAAAATGAGTCGGCAGTGCAACACAACAAGGAGCTACAATTAAAACACCCAGTGCATCTTGGGATTTATAGTCGATACACAACATGTGAACCGCCCACAGAACCCATCCACACACAAGTAAACGCACTCGCACCAATAGAAATTCTTCACGACTTGAAAATGCCTATTAATAATACGAAGTTTGACGTTGTTTCTAGGGATGGGTATTGTCAGGGTTTTATGAATAACAGCACTGCTTATCGAAACAGATACTGACACCCCAAAAACTATACATCATACGAAAAAAAAATCACATGAAAAGATGTCTTCTTGTAAAGAGTATTATTATTGCCTTAAAATACAAGACACTGTTGCAATAACAAAATGCAAGAACAGCTTCCCTCAATAGCTATATTGTTTCAGTGACGGAGAACCTGCGTCAACAGTGACCCCAGCTCAGACTCAGAATAAATGAAAACGCAGCTGTAGCTGGGTTAAATAACCGCTAGTATCCAATAATAATCAATTTATTTCATTTCACTGCAGATACACTCCAGTATGACCCTTGTTCACAGTCAATGATCCAGCGTCCACAACCTCAGATGAACGATAGTATTGCGCTCCGTCAGTTAGCAGATCATGCTAACGTGTTAGCATCTGTATGGATCCACCATGGAGGTCTGGGTATAAACAGGGCTCATGTACTGGTTTGATTCGTGTTTAAAAATCAAAGTTTAGCCCAAGCATTTCACTTGTGTTTTTTTCATTGGCTGCTCTGCTGAGCAAGTGTCCGTGAAACCTCCGAGAGGCGTAAGCAAGGCGTCTCTCTGAGGTTGTGGTCAAGGCGTTCCACCATGGTGGTAAACCCTGCTACCTGTGGAAATACCCAAAACGGCGGTCTTTGCCCTAAAGCTTATCAGCTGTCCGATGTTGATCCAATTTCCAATACATACTGGTGCCAAAAAGTACCATCCCTCTTTGTTACCCTACAAGAATAAATATGAATTCTAAGAGACAACAACAGTGGAGACGTAAGGTCAGCGCCCACCTGTCAGTGTTGAATATACAGTATATTAACTTGGATATTTGAGGAACTGTTGACAGCAGGGCAATAAAGTGAAAAGATAATGACTGTGTTGATACAGTGGATGAGTATATATCAGAGAGGGGCACGGTTGCTGCAGCAACGAGTCATTCCCATGCTGCCTCCTACAACTTTGTGAGATGCAGTTTTCATGTGGAAGGTGTCTGACAAGTGGCAGCTCGGACAATCTGCCTGCTGTCACCATGATGACTGAGTCTCCATCCTCCACGGAGCCTCCAGTTTGTCTCACGCACACTGCTCTCCCTGTTGTGATGATTGAGAACAAAAATAACTCAGTAGGATAGGCCAAACTGTGGAGTCCTACAGGTTTGACTTTTTTTTTTTGTTTGTTTTGGTCACAGAACAACCTTTTGGAGGACCAAGCGCAGCCTTGCTTTGCGTTTTTGAGTTTTCAAGAAGCATGACATATATGGTAGATAGATTCATACATGCCACAGATGCACATATAAACGAGAAGAAAATTTACCAACAGAAACCACAAATCATACTTGATTTTACACTATTATTGATTGACCAACCAAGCTTGGCAATAGTCAAGTTAGGTACCTCAAAATTGACAAAACATGATTTTTTTTCTCACCAAAAGATGTCACCCACACACCATGAGGCAGTACAAATGTCCTGTTTTTTGAAAATTCATATATATGGTCAGAAAAATGGAATTCCAAATGGACACTATATTAGCAATGAACCTTTTTCATCTATCTTCCTCACAAAAAAAACACACAATGTAAGATCCTAAAAACACAAACATGAATGTCACTGTGACCACGTCCTGAAAAATGTTGAAAACAAGGACCTGATTTCTGTCCTATCGATTCATATTAGCAGGACCACCATCTATGTTCTGTTCCACTGTCTATTAAATCAGTTCCTTCCATGTAAGCACACACAAAAGTCAATAAAAAAAAGGAAAGAAAAAGAAGCTGATGGACAATTCAGCTCAGCTCAACAAATACAAGTGTCTAGAGTAACAGGGTCACACAGGGAACTACATCCATACAGATATATGTAAATGTATTTAGAAACACATTGAATAATAACAGCAAAAGAAGATGTGGCAAGGATTTGCGCATAAGTGGATGATGGGTGAAGACGTTGAAGGTCCTGAAAACATCTCAATCAAACAAACAATGCTCCTACTTGTATTGACTTGTATTACAATGAAAGATATATTTTTTAAATTGCAGAAATTTGGTGGCAATGAAGCAACATGTACAGTATTTGAAGCTCATTAACATGATGTGTCATTTTGGACGGGGGATTCATGCCATGCCCAAGTGGAAAATAAGTCGGGTGTAGCCCTCGTATTAGCTTTAAAAGCACAATAAATGCCCAGCTAATACGTCTGGCATCTCTTGAGCCAAGACAAAAGCTGATCATCGATCACGGCTCAATAAGCAGGCAAGGAGGTCCGAACAAGCTCTGAAGAATTTCACATCAATAAGCTCATAATCAATTGGTGGTTTGAAAAGTGAGTTTTAAAACCTGAAGCTCAATTTAGCTGCTACGTGACCGTGATCCACAAAAGCTCACGAAGCCCTCCTCTGTATTTAAATTGTTGATTCGGAACAATGGAATACACACCGAGAATCATTATTGCTCCACTTTTGACACTGGTTTTTAAATCCAATAATTATGATTCACATGACAAAGTCTGATCCCAAATTCTCCCATAAAATATTTCGCTTTGTTCCCAGAGCCAGAAATGATTTCTCTTTTGCCACAGAAGGCGACTCCTTTACTTGGCACCAAAACCAAAGGACAGGGGCAGGAGGGGCGGGGGAGAAGGGAGGCAGGAGAGAGAGAGAGAGAGAGGGGGTCTAGAGGACAGAGAGAGAAGAAAGGAGGAAGTCTGTGAGGGGAGAGGGTGGGAAAAGGGAAAAAAACAGAGGAGGCGAGAGAGAAATGTGAAGGATGTCAGTCAGGGAATGACACGGCAAGAGCATGGGACAAGCCGTCGAGCCCTCTAGACCGTTGTCAATCTCAATATTCAACTACCTCAGAGAGCTAATGTCCCGCCTTTCTTTCAAACGCGCTTTAAAGTCATTGACGTTATTAGTTTTTCTAACCCGGCTTAGGGGCTTATTGATAGACCGAGCAGATGGAAATATAAATGGCTCCTGAATCTCCGACGGCAGAAAACAATCATTCCCGTCTGTTGCTTAAGTCGCAGCACATTTCAACACGACCAGCCAGAGTTCTTGTTTTCACCTGCATCAAGGCTGTTTCTTCAGCAACCCTTTTGGATAACAAGTAAAAAATAGAAGGATTCCTATAAAACCTTTCATCAGGCAGTGTAGATTCAGAGAGAGAGAGAGAAAAAAAAAAGCCCACAGTCACAGCTTTAATGCAAGTCGCTGTGTTCTGGATGGCGGTGGGGGTTAGGCTTTCGGATGTGCCACAGCTGAAATTGGCAGACTATCAGTCGCAACCCTGTAACAGAATGTACAGCATTTCTAAACAGTATAAGGAGATTTGACAGCCAAAAGGCCGAGAAAAAATTCAGGGGGAGGGTGGAGGAGAAAAGACGGTGACAGAGTACAAAACAGAGACATGGCATTTTTAGAGCCCTGATGTGTACGTTGGAATGTCTTCATTATATCTGGGTCAGCACTGCACATACATCTGGACTCTAAAAACAACACTTTGGATCCGCCGTCCGGAGGCTATCTTCACATAACACAGCCACACAATGCTGAGTTGGTGCGATTAATGTGACATTCTTGGCACTGCTACAACAGGAAATGTGATATTTAAAATCCAATGTCAGTCAATTTGCATATATGGGGGGAAAATGAAAGCGTTTCTTTCACTATATCTTGCATTAGTTAAGGGCTGTCTGTGTTCTTAAATACTGTTACAATAGCTAAATGCGGGTTGAGTAGTTCTGATACCGCCATTACTATTTTATACTCCATCTCAAATGATATACCTTTGAATCCTGGGACTGCACCATTGGAAATCTTGTGATGGCACGTTACTCACGCAGGGTTGGTTCGACCCAGTGTTTTAGCAGGGTAGGGGTTCTCCACAATGGTACTCCACTCAAGGCGGACGCCCCCTTTTAAGGTAGACATTTAGGAGGACTGCTCAGGACAAACAACGTGCCCTGCCGTTGTCCTAATCACCCCCATCCTGCCCCCCGCAGGGACACCCCTGACTGCAACCCAGTCAATGAATGGCTGGTGAGAGGGTTACACAAATGTGTATCATCCATGCGTGACTGCACAAAATACATGCACAATACTGGCCAGTTTTGGTCACACACATATTTCATTTGGCAGTATTAATACCTAGCATGATACTCAGGTCGCCATCACAGCATAAGGACAGGAGGGTAAACCCAGTATGGACATGGGGTCTGAGACATAGGTGCTACATATTCCCCGAGTCGCACACGGTCCTAGCATACGACCCATTGTTTTTCCTTGTCAGGGCAACCCACCCAGGTTGAATGAAACCTGGCTTGCACAAAACTGAACAGAGAATTTAAATTACCAGGAAAATGAAATGATGTGTTGTCTCTGACTGCGGGAGAAGCTTCAGTTCCCTCAACGACAAAGTCAGAACAAAGCACAGTGTGCCTCCATGCTGGTAATCAGGCCTATTGATCAGTGGCTGTGTGGGTCTGTGAGGGGCTGCTGAGGCCTGGGATCTGGTGGCTGTGCGCTTATGCACAGGGGTATTAGCAGCGTTTATTTTCCAGGCCTTCGGGACAATGCAGCCTGTGAGCGAGGTGATTAAAAGACCTGCGCTATTGAGCTCTTCAATCAATGCTGTCCTGTGCTCCTTCCATGAAGCTGGAGGCCACCACTGCTACAAGAGATCCCCGCACTAAACCCTCCTCCAAAGTCTCACACCAAAGCCAGCTTCATTATGACCCTAAGCCAACATGGGACAATCCAAATCGCTCCACGAAAACCTATTCACTTAAGACACAACACGGCGAAGGGATTTTTCAATACTGATGCTGCTAGGATCAAACAGTGAACTGAAGAATGGAGGTAAAACTAGGCGCTTTCGATTTAAACAGATAAGGTTAATGAGTTATTTGTACGGTTGATGTATTCCAGCGGTTAAAAAGGTTAGGCGCATCTACACCGCTGCCCTTTGGAGTGATCTCCGTTTCACGCTCCCTCAAGCAGTGGTAATGAGAGGTCACCGTGCACCACCAGGACCCCAGGAGCTACATGGTCACCGAGACTGACGCATGCTATTTCTTACAATTTCCTAAAAAATAAATTCCAGAGAGGAACATGTAGCTTCACTTTGCTCGCAATCTCTCGAGTTCAATATCCTGGCAATTGGTTTGCATTCAGTCAACCATGACCTCGGAACAAGTGCCCTTCTTGTTTTTCTTGGGGTGGGTTGCGCACTTTCATGCTTTCAGGACGAGAAAAATCCTGATTCTGTTTTATAATGGAGATGCACTTTATTCTGCTTGTGGAAGAAGGAGTTTACCCTCTGGTGCTTGATTTGTCAACAGGATCAAACAGAAACTTTATATTTAATAAGCTGCATGCAGCTGGTCGGATTGAAGAACCGAGTTTTTTATTTTGAGAAATCTTTTCTGTTTAACCAACAAAAATACACAACCAGCAGGCGATTAAGACTTGCATTTGAAAAGAATGAAAAACGGGGAAGTAAACTGTCCAAACAACATCACAAATATAATGAGACACACACACACAGATTTGCATCTTCATGTCTCACAATGAAAACAACACACTCACACAGAAATCAGAACTGCATCTGTTGGGACACTGTGACGGCTAAACTTCGAAAATTAATAGGAAAATTATGGACTATTTCGGAGAAAATATTTTCAATTAACAATACATATTATGCAATAGAAAGGAGGCTACACTCTCCCGTAGAGATAAGGTGAGTGCCCCAGTTATCTGGGACAGACTCAAAGTAGAGCCTTCTCATCAAGAAAGGTCAGCTGAGGTGGCTCAGGCACCTACACGAACACAACTTTCTTGACACATGCGCAACTGTAGGTCTTTAGAGACTGAAAGCACAGATAAAATATGCATGCAGCTGGAGCTGAGGCTATTTAGGATTCAAGCAACTGTAAATCCAATAGCGAATGAGAAATAAAACCTTATTTAAAAACGTATTTTAGAATGAATACATATGAACTGTGGCTAATGATACAATTTCGTAAGAGCACATGAATATTTTTATCTGACAAAACTTCAAACTACTTACATTTGTCTTGTTGACATCATAGAAAGACGCAACACATTATCACTGCCAAGGTTGTTGTATGACTCAAAAAGTTTTTAATGGATTTTCATGACAGATTCTCAATGTGGCTCCTCATGCTACGTTCAGAACTAGATGTTAAAAACAGCACTCAATTGAATCGCTAAAATCCATCTTCTCCATGTGACTGAGGTGAAAAAAACCCCAACGTTGTTCACCGAACAACATATTTCACAGTTAGTGGGAACAATCATTAGAGCTTTGTACACTGAAGAATGTCACCGACCCGGTGGCTTAATGGTCAAGAAAGCTTGTCTTGACCATGGAACGCGAGTGAGAGAAATGCAATGGAAGGAGTTCTGGTTGTATGGAGTGGAGAAGAAGGACGTGGCAGCAGCATGCGTCTCTTGTATATGCGATCAGGCTAAGACGGAACATTACGAACTATCACAAGGAGAAAGGTGATGTTTGGGAAATTTCAATGGGATGATGACCAGCCATATTTAGATGACTATATCTTACTAAAAGCTGCTTTTACGAGGGAGTACCTTTGGTCATTTAAATTTAGAGGGAAAAAATACAAGTAAAATAAAATTGGTTTGGACACTTGGTTTGTGGATTATAGTGCTGGTTCTGTGAATAATAATTTTGTTTGCATAACAAAAAGATTAAAATAGTGAGACATGGAGGGTTTGTTGGTGAGGTTTGTGTTTACAGTTTAAGTTTGTTCTAATGTGACAAAAAAATATTTTTGTATATGTGTGAAATTTTCAAAAAGAAAAACAGAGCAAGTTTGAATGTCGGCACAGACGGTGCATTTTTGGCTGGTAAGATGTTCCAATTATAGGTCCACAAATGGATCATTTAAGGTTGTCATAACAACCATTTTAAACCAGTCCAAAACAAACAAAACACCAGAATTGGAATCTAATGCTCAACAGGGCTGACAGTATTTTTCCAGCAACTCTATTTTTCTGAACGACCACTGCTTGAAGAGCCGTTTGTGAAGAGGATGCTGCAGAGAATAAAAGTCTTCTTTGATTCATTTACAAGGATTGATTTGGTAATTACATTATAATCTGCGAATACAGAGAGACAAAAGCTGGTATCACAGGCGATGAGGCGTCCTGGGGTGTGTCGCTGTCAGGTTTGGCGGTGCGAGCGGCTGAGGTGGTGGGCTCTGCTTAAGACCGAGTATTGGACAAACACAAACAAACGAGGCAGTGGCCACTGTGACTCAGTGCTCTAATGAACCAAGGTATTGACTCGCTGGATTTTTCTTTCTCTCAGCCGCCCTGTCTTTCTCTCTTCCTCTAGTACACATTTTGCCCGGCTCACTCTCTCCCTCTGTCTGCTGTGTTTGTATGGATCCCAGCTGCCACTCGGAATACCAATTACTGATGGCCCAGGAGTGGGGGAAGGACAAGAAGGGAGATAGAATGAAGGAGAAGAGGTAGAGAATAAAGGTGAATAAGGGCGCAAAAAGAGGAAAAGAGGCAGTGATCCGGCGTGGTTTGCTTTGACTTGGTGGTCAGGGGAAACAGTTGTGGATGACGGTACAGAAGGGTGTCAGAGGAGGAAAGGTGTTGCTCCTTTTTTCTCGCAGAATGAGAATATCAAACAAATCCTCGATGCATCTTTGATGCCGTGACATATACGGGAAGGAAATCAAAAGCAGCCCACACCTATCCACGGAGAGAGGGGTCAAGCATTTTCCGTTTTCCGCTGGAATTCCAGCGATAAAGAGGCGTATTACGAGCCCTATTATAAGATATTTGTGTTTGATAAAGGGATTTGGATCCTGGAGAGCTTTCCGGCCCCAAGGACACTCCTTCTTTCCCTCTCCTCTCTTCTAACCACCGCAACAATTCTCATGACAACCATAATGAGCACGCTCACATTCTGCACGATACCACTAATTTGAGAAATTTCCAGCACAAAGACATAATTAGACAAACTAATTAGACGAAGACTTCGCTGCATAGAGAACCTCCGCAGTTCAACTCATCCGCCTACCTGCAGAAGACTAAAATAGGAAGCAGCCATCAAGCCATCCATGCTTGTGCCCCTCAGTTAGAGCACTGAAATGTTTGTGAGATGGCGCACCAGGGAGAATAACATGATCCCTCCCGGGGGCTGGAGCCGCGCCGCGGCAGACATACAGCAGGATCTTTGTTTTGGCTTTAGTGTCACATCCGGCTAACAGGTCTTAGCCGACCACAGATTGCCTCCCTATTTATATCCAACGCAACGACAGTGTCTCGGTGCTGCGAAAAGTCTGGCCGAGAACAGCAGTGTGACATATATCATGTGAATATATGACGATTCGGAGACTTCAAATAGGTGGTTCATACGGTATATCACATTTGGGGTTTTTTTGTGTAGAGCATCAGAAAAGTTAGAACGACAAGAAAAAGATAACAGACTCCCTGGGAAGGTTGTTGGATCCGTTAAACAAAATTTCCCCAAATTCTATTGAATTATTTTCAGTGGGATGTGCCTCAGATGCATTGAAGCCCACTTGCAACTGGCATCAGTTGCTAAAACTGCACACCCTCAAGAATCCAGAGGAACCAGTACAGGGCAGTCCAAGACAACAACATCAGGAAGAGACTTTACTATGCATCTATTTAAGTTCCAACAATTCCCACATTGTGTTTAAAAAGGAGGTGTAATGTGGCAGGTAATTTAGCAAAGCATGTAGCAGGGCAGGCTCTGACAATACAGCCGTTCACAATTGGCGCCTCGCAAACACGTGACCGCTTCAGGAACTGGACAGTGCAAACAGTGAACTTAGCTTACACTCGCTTTAAAGTTGTGCGTGCGTCACAGAGATGACTCATTAGAAACAAGGAGGAAACATGACGGTTTTCTTCTGTATCTTAATAAAAGCTAAAACAAGTCCAGACTTCACTTTCACAAGTAAACATTGCGAGGTCCACGGCATGTCAGGGGCAGACACACATTGCAATACCAGCTGAGGGGCAGCACCGAGAGATTCCGGACAACTGTTGTGGTTCTGAACTCATTTTCAAAACATGACATCAATAATTACTCACAATACACAATAATTACATTGGTAACAACAGAGACTGTGTTGGATTTATTCAATGCTGAAGAGAGTTTTCAGTCTCTGCCGTCAGACTTGGATTGTCATCAAGATCCATGATCAAACATGAATGAAAGTTCGCGCAGAGTTTCACCTTGTTATGAATGAAACAAGACTTGCGTTGTGTATCTTGTTTATCATTCATCATTGAGCGCCAATGTGTCATTTCAATTCAGCGGAGCTCAGGCAACATGAAACACTCCAGACCCCAACACTGCCTTAGCAAACACTATACTATACTATACTATACTACACTACACTACACTACACTACACTACACTACACTACACTACACTACACTATACTATACTATACTATACTATTCTATACTACACTATACTATACTATACTATACTACACCGTCCATCATGGGGCAACAAGAAGTATCACTGTGAGTTGCTGGCAAAGGGAGGTACGGTAATAAGAAAAATAAGAAACTGAAGTACTAACAGTACAGAATTTTACCTCAGCTACCTAGTATTTTAGCTAAATAATGAATGTAATTTTCCACTTTGTGAATCTAATGTCTCACTGAAAATATCCCTGGGGCATTTACATTTCTCTATCATGGTTTTGGCCGTTCTGTGAGAGGGTAAAATCCCAACACGATGAAATGAAATCTAGAGAAAAGGACGAAGCAGTTCAGGAAAATAATGAATTCTGAAACCAAAATGGATCATCATGAGCATTTTTGACACCGAGGTGGTGCTCAGACACTCTTCGTCCACTTACAAAGACAGACTTTGGTTGATAGTGAGCTATAGGTGAAGTGTCGGGCTTTCTAATGAAGTATATAAGGAGGCACTTGGAAAGGAATTGGAGAGGCGAGGGAGGTTTAAAGGTAATTGATTTTTAAATGTGATGGGAAAACCCACAGGTCTCTGGAGGGAAGAAGAGCTACATGGGTAGGAGACTCCTTGCCGCCATCAAAAGTAATTTAATTAACTTCTTAAATACATGTAATAATGGAAACATAAATTAATGTTTCCAAAAGCCCCAGAGATAAGAGTTTAAAAAATCATTACTTTCCTCTCCACAATGGCGCCTTTGTCCTACAAAGACTGGTGTGCCAGTGCTTGTGGGCATGATCTACTATCCAAATACCAAGTTCAAGAGTTAATCTGGCGTACGGTTAGAAATCAAATATACATGGATATTATGTAACACATCTTGGGTTGTGCTCAACTCAAGATTATTGTGCCGCTTGTGTCGAGATCACAGTACATTGGAGGATGGGCTCAAACTGTCGCCTGCTTTACTTTCATCACTGACATTTGTTGTTTAATTCATCACACATCTTTGTGTCTGTGTGACTCTTGGATTGGAGCGTTCTATGGCCAAGAGTTCATCCACCGAAATGACAATAATTAAATCATTAAAACAATGTGGTTACATACCAAAAACATACCAAGAATATCTGCGCTACTACTGCAAACAGTTGAGCTCATCCCCTCAAAACATGTTGTCACCTATATCTATGTAGCTGTGTACTGCACTAAAACACATCCACACATGAGTAGTTAAATCAGTTCCCGCAAAGTTGTATAGCGTATTTGCTAAGCTCATAAACGGCAAACTTTGTATTATGATCCTTCTATTAACACTGCAATTATCAGGTCGTTCCTTCGGAAGATAACGCGTGCTGTTTACGACACCATCTGAAGCCTCCACCAGCTCTGACTGTAGTTTGCTGCTGTTTATTTCATGTCTGGTCACTTTGTCCAGGTACAATCGCTGTCCCACAGCACAGACCTTAACAAGCAACGCAGCATGCTTCTTAGCGCTGCTGCTGCCTCTGAAATCGATCATTCGAATGCATCCGTGGACACACATGCAAGAACACATTCCAAATGCATATAGATACCTTATCTGTTCTCCAGAGGCCTCATCACCGGAGCCAAAACACTGCATCTTTGATTGTGAGTTTAAAACCTATTAGCTCATATTGCTATAAAGTATGCATGCAGACTGTACACATGCTCTCCAATGACAAAGAATCCCTCTCAATGGAATTACCTACATAAATAAACCATAAGATAATCCAAAATAGTGCACACAAAAGGGAAAAACCATACACAGGCATAGACCTCGGAGACTGATCTCAAAGGATACTCGCCATCATTTGAATATAAAAGGAGAATCTCTGGTGTTGTTATGATCCCGAAGAATTTAGCCCACTCAGTGTGTCCCGCTGCGACAGAGGCACAGCAGCAGCAGCAGCTTCATAACACTGACGGAGGCATAAAGGAGAAAGGTGCCGTGGTCAATGTCCTCCAGGAGCAGGAACATACAGCAGCTGTTGCAAGGAATTCAAGAATTCTAAAGAATCCTACGCTGAGTGAGGCGATACAAGCAGCCAGGGGAATGCAGCTGAATTTCAGATCCTGAAGGACAGATTCCGCCGGTTTCTAAGATTTGGGGACAGCACTGCACTGAAGAGTGGTACATTTTGATTCAGTTCATTTTCACAGACGTTTCTCATTCAAAATGAATCAGAAAAAGCCTACAATAAGCACGACAAATAACCCACAATGTCACATTCAAAATATAATACAAGTAAAAATTTAAAGCTAAGGACTGCAAGAAAATACAAGAATAAAATTGGAACTCAAATGGCTTGGAAATATAATCTGCAAATGCAAGGTGAAAAATAAGGACCTGCCTTGTCATTTCAAGGCACTTTCACTCTCCAATATATTTTGAAGTGCACTGGATACTGAGGTGAGTTGCAGTTATTTAAGTAAAATGATGAAATGACAAAGTATGGCAAACTCTATAGTGCTTATCCAAACAGAAGCTCTTAAACATATTTTATTTGAGATAACAAAAAGCCATATTGTCCTACATATTAATTAGCTATGAAATATTCATGAACATTTCTACACACAAGGATATAAATGCACATCTGTTGGAAGAGAAGATAAGATTAGCATAATATATCCTTGGCAGCCGAGCTGTAGTTGTCCCTGAAGTGGAGAGAGTTTCATTTAGTGGCCGGCTAATGGGAGATAAACGAACTCTTATCCTTTTTAATATCTTTAATTATGTTTGATGTGGCATGAGAAGAGGAATTTCATCATTTACTGAATTAATAGACAGAATCTCAAGATGTATTGGCTGTTATTTGTCATTTTTATTTCATTGTAAAGAAGAAAGGGGCATTTTTAACAAGTCCTCCCGTAACAGCGCCTGCCTCGCGTAACTATTCTGGAAGTAATACTACATTAAAACATCCTAACGCTTTCCTGCTGGCTACAACAATGACTCCAGCCAAAACTCACACCTCCTGAATTCCAGAACAGATGCGGTAACAATGAATCTCCGAGGTTTTTATGTGACCAAATGATGAATTAGCTCTTTTATCAGCAACGGCTACACTGAGGTGCATATTTGACTCCCTTTGGAGAGCGTTTTACCGGCTCCGCTGTGATTTATGCAGCCTGCATTCTGAGGGTGTCTCTGACTGATGACTGGAGGAAATGAGTTAGAGGAGAGCCGAGAGATAGCGCGGTGAAAAATATCTATTTGCATGTGACGGCGCTTCCCTTGCGTCACTCGGTTTTTTTTCAAGAGCAAACCTGAAAGATGTGTCACGGAGGCTCTCGATGTCAGTATAACAGAGATGTCTATGATGGTGAAGATGTGAGGCTGGTAGGAAACTGGAAATTGCTGGCTCAATAGCTGAAATAACCAGACATGAAACGCTGATGCTCACCGTAGGCTGCTGATTACTTCAGCTAGTTTACATATCATTTCAATAACTAATTCAACCTTCAGTTGAAGCTCCCAATTATTACACTGCAAAAGAAAATAATAATAATTCATCACCGCGTTCATTGTGGCCCGAATACAATCCATTACATTCAGAATGCTGCAAGATTTCACTATAAGAGGGAAGAGGAGAAGGTATACATAATAATAAATGTCCATGGATTTAAGATTAATAGGAAGGAATTTCAATTCAGTAATCAGACAACTTTCATAAATGAGGGCAGGGACTTGAACCTGCTGATTTTGATGAATTAATTCCAGAAAATAATGCAGATTATTCATGCGTGAAGTTTCTTTTGCAGGGAGCACCAACTCCAAGTGCATAACAGAAGCAGCCACGATGAAGGAGACTGGATGAGATGGGGGTGATGGATGGAAATGGAGTTCCCTCACCATGTTTGAGCTTTTGTGTAACAGATTCAACTGAAATTTGATAATTACACATCAAAATGCTACACAATGTGAGTAATAAATTCAAACCTCACCTATGTAAAACATAAAAGTATCACAGCCGCAAAAAAATAAATAAAAACATCATCTAAATTGAGACATAAATTAAGAGACAATAGAGATGATGAAGTGAGAAGAAAAGAAGGAAGTTTCTTTTACCTTTATAATAACTTTAAAGGGCTGCACACATTAATACAGAGGTGGATAAAATAAAACAATAAAAATGATGCCATCATCAAGCTAAAAGACAGGAGGAAAGCTTGATAGATATAAGAGAAAATGCAAAAAACATTACTATATTATACTATGTTATATGTTTTTTCCCATTTGAGATACATTTTATTCAAAGATTCTCAATATAATAAATATTGGCAACAGAATTATGGGTAAAAAGATTTTTTTCAGTTAAATATGTTTAAATTATTCTCAAACATATTGCTAAAATTAGCACTACCTGTTAGAATGAAGTAATTTTACATTTTGATATAATGATTAATAGCAATGGAAATACAGACATAAAATAGGTGAAAAAAGAAAAGATTATTTCTTGCATTAACTTGACAAGGACCGCATCAATACAGGGAAGGGCCCATGTGGCCCCCAGGCCTGCACTTTGATCACCAATAGACTGTTGAGAAGAAAGCCATTATGCTCATTTGAACAGGAGCATCTGTATCAAACGAATTACATTTCAATGGGATTCCATACATTGCATGTTGCCAGCCACTACTTTATGCACAAAGACATGTGGAAGTCAGTAGCCTAGAACCGTGCATGCACTGCACGAGCCCACTGCTGCGTTCTGCGAGAGAAAGCCGTGGCCACAAGCCGTGGCCGCACCAGGACGTGTGCACACGCAGCTGTACATCCTGGAAGTCAGCGTGCTGCAGCGCACACTTGATCCTCTCCTGTGAGGTGCATCTGAAATGAGGAGCTCTAATTATTATTTCCATTGTGCCCCACTTCTGTGACAAGGACCACTAGCTGTGAATGATTATGATTATTAGCCGTAGAAGAATAGCAGTCACGCTGTTGTGTCATCAGCAACATCATCCACCCGATCAGGGTCAGATTCCACTTAAAATTCATGTATGCCACTCGGCGCCCATCTCTGTGTTGGGAAATTTGACTTCCTCTCAGATGTGCTGCGCGGGCTTCGCCTCTGGCATGTTACGGTAAATGGGAAGTAATGTGTTATTATTTGTCAGCTGACAGGCGAAGGATTGCATCTCCTCGCCAGCTAGCTACTGTCGTCCTGCCATACGCCTCAAACACGACGTGAGCTAAAACAGCTTTCAATTGAATCATCCCTCACGTGGGATTCAGGCAGACCAGGCCACAAGCAGCAGCACAATTGGAGTGAAATTAAAAACCCCACACCAAACTTCCATTCAGACCAAAATATTGCCTGACTTCCAGATGGTTTTATGCCGGCAAACAAGGCTCTCTTGAATGGCTGGTAATTATGTACAGCAGCAAATAAAGGCCGCTTCCTTTCTGAGGCACTGGTGGCTTGTTAAGTGGTGAACAGACAAAACGGCATTTAGAAAATGAAAGGTGCAGAGAAACATCCAGGGCAGGCAGGGAGCTTCTCTGCCATTAAACACAGCGGCGTCTGCATCAGCACCGTTTGTTTGTTCCAGCTGGCTCTGCTGGGAGGATGCACCCTGAACCCCCCACCGCCAACTTTGTCTCTTCCTTCATTTGTCCCCCTGTCTCTGTTCTCCCTCTGTGTCCATACCATTCTCTAATCTTCCCACAACACGCAGCCTCCTCCTTCTCTGCAGCTCCCTTTCTTGCAGTAGGCTTCTCTCTCTTTCTCATCATCAACCCTTTTTTTTTTTTTTTTTTTCTCATCTCCTCCCCCTTAGATCCGCCAAATCAAAGATAAGGCTAATGAAGGTGGCTTATTATTTTAGCACTCTGGATGCTGACCGTGTCCTGCAGAATATGACTCTTCAGGTTTTGACATGCCATTTAAAAAAAAAAAATGAAATACTGTTCGAATTATACGGAGGGCAATGAATCTATTAGTGTTATTATATAACAAAAACAGAGGCGCTATTGCCACCGCGCGAGCCGCTACAAAGGGAACAATACATGGGCGCACACGGCGCGAACCCAATTAAAATCTTTCCTCGTCATATAGCCGGCTCCCTCGTGTCATGTTGTGAATGCGCTGCGTTCACACCCTCCGTGTGTACACCTGTGACCGTCGCATTAACTCCCCACGTGGTTGGGCTCTTTCTCATATTTCCCTGGTCCTGATCTGGGACTGTACCTCCAAGGGGGGCCGCGAGAGCTGCAGCAAAGCAGGGAAATCTCACATCACATCCATCCATCCATCCATCCGCAGTATAAGAGCCTGATAAGGAAGCGGGAAATGAGCTGTGAACCTGGCGCTGGCCAATTCCCAGTGGCCACCTGACGACATATTGAGATCAAGCAGTCAACACGGAAAGTGGTTTAATAGAGTCCCTCCTAATTGGACTTTTATTTGTTGATGGTGGGAATCCTGATGCATCGCTTTAATTATAAAAACAAAATGCTTCAGTAGAGAATAAACCTTCCCTTGAACGCGCATTTATGAGCAACCGCAATTAGACGATGGTTTAAAGGCTAAAAAGAAAAGGGAGGTGTGTGGGTTACGTCCAGATGTTATGAATCTAGATGCACCAGTATGGAAAGGTCACGTCCAGAACTCTCACTCCCTCCTGATGGAGCCTCCTCAGGTGCATCCTGGGACTGGTTTAGAGACGGGACCTGCCAATACAGCAGCCTGACTCAAGCAGAGCAAGTTATCTACTCAACAGTCGGATCAATTCTGGGCAGCCAACATCCACGATCATCTCCCTACTTGGTCTGTCAAGAACAGAGAAGTGACAGAGCTCATTTAGAAGCAAGTCACCGCAAAGGCTGACCCCTCTTGTGCCAGAGCACTGAGGCCGATTACAGAAATTCGTACGGATGGAATTGCTTTAGGTCGAAATGCAAAGTCAGGACAGGAGCACAAATTGCCCCTTTTGGCAGTTTGCGATATCATCTAACTGCAGCCACAAATGGCTGTTCCCGATTGTGTGGCACGTCCAGGGTTAGAGCTCCTGACTGGTCGGGCTCTCGGAGTGAATGACTACTTTGTCTTTCCTAGTAAACACACTGGAAGGGGAAATGACTTCATAACCCACCTGCATTCCGACGGAAACGCCCAAGTCGTAACCTTCTCCCCGCTTGGGGCACCTTGCTACTTACTTGTCAACTCAGCAACGGAACACAGAGGACAGACACTGAGTCTCTCGTGGACGACTGACCTCCTCACAGGAACACTTATCTACACAGATCTACTAATCGACTGTGAATAACAGCCATCGACCATCGTAATGGTGCAGAAGAAAGTAGAAAGGACCCGTCGCACCCATGTGCTCTGACTCAGCAGTGCTGATCCGCAGCTTCGCCACGTCACACAACCACAACAACATCACTTGCTAGAAGAACCATGGCATTTGAAGAGAAAGTTCCGCAAATCTTCTTTTAAGTCAAGCAAACTCATCTATATTGGTATTTTGGTTGCGTGTACACCTGCGAGAATTGAAATACATTTTCAAATGTGTTTTTGTTTTGTTTGTATGTTTTACTATATCATACTTTTGTTGGTTAAATGGACTCAATTGCTGTTCAAACACAATCTCTGGTCTGTGGTAAATGTTATTGTCTTAATTCAAATGGGATTTCACATTTCAGTGAGGTTATAAAAGATAAATAAACACACATCAAAGACAGTTCAGAGAACTCTACATAGCAGTTCCAAGAAGAAAAACCCAGTGCTAGTGCTTCCACTGACAATCTGTCTTTTTGGTCACTTTTTTTATGAAGTCTATGTTAATAATCGGGATGCTGACAGGTGAAAATAATGATGTGAAAAATGAATAACAAAAACTGGGTTTCACCTGAGAAAAATGAATTGATGCAACAGAGCATTTTCAAACATCTACTTCCTGTAATACTGTTCCATCCCAAGTGTCACGAGTCGTTGCTGGCCATAATCTCAAATTATAATCTTTTTTTGTGAAGTGAGTGGCAAATTACATTTTCCTGCTTTGAACCAAAACACGAAGTTGAGCTCAGTAGAAGCTTAAAAAGCATGATGTAAGAGTTTGTAAACCTTGTTTCATCTAAATCCTGAATTGAGGACACAAACCCTTCCAGTGTGTCTCCTACATCATTCATAGTATACTGCTGCAGTATTTCTTTTTTGTTAAAAAAAAAAAAAAAAAAGAAAATCGAGCCAAAATGATTACTTTCTTTCTTTTTTTTTCTCAGATGACACATGGAAAAAATAAATATTGACTATCAAAGGACCTCTGTCCTGGATTGTTTTATCAAGTCGGACTGTTATTTGCCTTCTGAATAAATAAAAGAAACCATGTGTAGATACCACTAAAAATAACTCTGAGCTTTTTCTTTTTCAATATATAATTCAACCTGTCTTGTGTTTATGAATGTAGAGGCAATGTTTACCAGGGAAAAACACAATAAAAAAACAACAATAAAGCGCCTAACTGGGGAGCACAGGTCCATGTTCTGGCTATAAAAAAAGACATTGGGGCCCACCTAAATCCTACGCAGGCATGTTCATGTTTGGCAGCCGTGGTCAGAGCGACCGCCTGCAGAGAGCACGTCCAAGATAACCACAGACAGCGTCTGCTCGCATCGACTCGGCCCAATCAGGCTCAGTCAGGGCCCAACATGTAGCCAATCAAGCCTGGATCTGTAATGTATTTCTGTTTGCACTGTTCTCAATCCATTACACAAGTGCGCTTTAGCAGTCCTGCCTCAGCGCCTCGCGCCGCACACACTGACACATATTCCCTAAAAAGAAGCGTTCCTTAAAGTAGATTAACAAAGTTTGCCTGTCAGCTCCAGATGCAATTTTTGCCTGGCTCAGCCACTGTGTTGAGTGTGTGTGTGTGTGTGTGTCTTCCTGGAACATCTCCTGTCTGGGGGCAGGCAGCAAAGAGCTCAGCAGCGCCTCAGTCCCCCAGGACACGCTGCAGCACTCTCCTCGCGGCCATGAAAAGCAATCAGAAGCGTCTCCCTGGTCTAACCTCTACCTCTAATTACAGAAGTCGGCGGCGGAAGCGGAGCGACTCCTCTGCTGGGACCCAGCCAGCGTGTCACATCCCAGATGCAAAGGCTGAGGTGGACACAGCAGGAGTTTGCATGGACTGACCTGACATCAGTAACATCAGGGATTTGCTTTTTTTCATTTCTCAGATGTAACACATCCAGACACGGAGACGTGTGTTGGATCTGCTGTGCGACCTTCTAAATCCGACTGAGACCAGACGAAGAAGGCATCTGTATTTTCTTTCAGCATTTAGAACATCACTCGTAGCATTAAATGCCCAATTCAACGGGACAGCAGGTGGCAGCAGTGTCTCGCCAGCACAACCAAATAGAAACCAAGCAACAAAGTCAGTCACACTTCAGATACAAAGATGGCAATGGCCCATGGGACCTTAATGCAAATCTGGCACGCCACCAAAACCTCATCATCCGCTCCTCGCCTGCTGATCCCTCCTGAAAAAATCCTTGAGATACATCCATAACTTGTCAAGTTCTTTTGCTAGCAAGGCAAAAACATGACCTTCCTGGCAGCAGAAGAAATCAGGAGAGGAAGAAGAATCTCATTGTTAAATTCAGCGGACGGTGGCGCTTTTGTCCTGAAGATAAAAGGGATTTTAAAAAGAAATGCATAGCTTCGAACTCCAGGTGCAGCGCTGCTGCTGAACTGCCGAAACCTTTCTGCAGCAGGAGGAGGGGCACCATAATGCACTGCAACAGTTGAAGCAGTTTTAATCCTGTTTTGGCCGATGCTATTTTTTTCAATAATAATAAATAAGTTATAACTTGTTTATGCTAATTAAATATTTTTTTACCTTGCATAACATTACTGTGGCAGTAAATGAGGTCTTTCACTACACAAACGCAACACAATCTGACTGCTGTGTTAATTGGTTCAGAAAAGTCACAGGCCTCAATAATGTTCTCACCTATTTTTAATATGTCACCACACGGGCCATAATAATAAAGCGGAAAGATAAGAAGCCAATACAATCATGTAAAGTCCTGTCAAGTGTTATGTATTACGGGATGTGAAATATTCATCAGGAGCGAGGGCATGATGAAAGCAAAAATGATGGATGAGATTGAGTACATTCTGTACGGCAGATGTTGAAGTGGAGGCCCATCACACCAGCCCGAGGCTGAAGCAGGAGAAGCCACAGAGCACACATGGGCACGGCGAGATAAGAGACTATGTACACAAGCTGGTGGTGGTTTTATTGCTGCAACATAACGCTTGGATGGCATTTTAAACACATTTTCAGCAAATCTGCCAGTGCTGTCTTTTGCTACAGCGGAGTTGAAATGTGTCATTGGGCTCAATTTCTCACCCAATTTAAACTGAAAGCAGAACAGCACTTTGGAGAGAGCTATGACACTGACCCGGACAAGACGAGGATGCAGTAATGACATACAAATCACAGGCGGAAGCCACACTGGGATATGATACCTCCACTCACCTTTGTGGCGACATCCGTATTTGGGGGTTTAGCATGTCATATTTGCTGCTATATTTAAGTCTAAACTGCTAAGTAGCTTTTAACTCTGGACTCGCTCAGGTTTGCCGGCTTTAACTTTTAACCTTTCAAAGACGGAGAATAACAAACTCCACTTATTAAAGAAAAAATAATGATGTAATGATGAGTCGGGGAGCGCAAAGTTTGAGGTCTGTGGGTTCAAATGTCATCATGAGGCTGTGGATTAAGAATCTCCAAGACAGCTCATGAAAATCAGGATTAAGAAAATGCATTTTTTCAGCCTCTTCTTTCAGCATTTCTCTTCAGGGGGTTACCACAGCAAGTCACAGCCATGACGCTCCTTTTTCATTCATGAATGTCTATGCTTTACAGTAACACACAGACGAAAAATATTGAACACCACTGCTTTAATAACTCGATACCTAAATATCATGTTGTACTTATTATTATTTATTTTTTACCAACTTAAACAAATGACTCAGTTTATTGTATAAATTCACAAAATTAGTGGTTTAGTCTGGATTAGATTATTAGAGCAGCTTCTCATATACAACAAAAAATCAGATTAAAAAAAGTACCTAATTTTATTTTATTATTAGTGTACAATTAATATTTCAAAAATAATAATAATATGTTTGCTTTAAATTAGTATTATTTTCTTCAACAGTCTACTATTATGATTATTCATTTATGGTGTATGATGGTATGGGCAACTCGCTCCGCTGCTCCATTTTCAACTGCAATATTAAACCCGGTGACAAATTTGGCGCCTGCGATCGCAAAGCCTTGGGCCCATGAAGGCATGAGAATCAGCAAAGTTCAATCCAATTCAGCAAAATTACTGAGGAGAAACACCCATTTATGGAAACCAGAATGATGGCAATACGATTCTGGCACTATATAGGCACTCATGATCAGAAATTATGGGCATCCTGCTGAAAAAAACAGGCTGTCCAATGTCTGATGTTTAGGGCCACCCCGGGACGCCCTGATGGCCCTCCAGCTAAAAGCCAGTCGTGGATGTTTCACTAATATTTAATAGGACCAAGGCTGTTGCTGTTGTTGTGATGGGTCACTTTATTTATTTTCTCCCCCAGGAGAAGGTGGTCAAGGCTGGGAGCCACCTTAATGTTACACCCCGTATTCAGGTACTTGAAAAACAATGTGCATATGCAGCTAGCAAACATGTTACCATAGATTAAAAGGCAGGAGAAACTCTCAAAACTAGTATTTGACCTGCTTTTCTACTCACTACAATCACCATAACCCAGCACCAGTACTGATTCATAAAAAAAAAAAAAAAGTACTTTATGAGCTTTATATGACCGGATCAGTAAATAGCATGCAGAATAACAATTCTCTTTATGGAGGCGAGACATTGGTTTATAGCAGAGTCTCATTGTGTATTCATGGCATAATAAGTCAACAGCTTCTTCGCTACCTTTGGGGCAAAGATGGCTTTTCACCCAAAAACCACAGCTACACAGCAAAATGGTGATACGAGGTGATGTGGTAGACAAAAAAAAATGTATCAGTGTCTTTTTTGCGGCAGACTTTTTCGTGAGCCAAATCGTGAGCAAGTACATTTCAATCCTTCACATTTTTACAGTGGAGGATGTACAGGTCTTCTGGTTGAAAACTAACCACAGCAGCACATGAGGCGTCCGGAGCAGGATACACACATCACCTCGCCCCGGGCCGAAAGGCACACTGTGCTGCCACACATGATAATGACACCCACATCAACGTGTCAACTCAATTTGCTCCTGGAATCAGGCGTCTTTGACTCAATCAATAGCTTCTGGCCTCCACTGCTGGCCTCACAATGCAGCAGGAAACCCTGCAGAGCCGTGCGCTGTATCCCCAGAAAACAGAGCGAATAAACATGCAGTGGACACAGCAAAAAGAAAAATCACTCCAGGCCATTCATCACACCCATAAAGCTCCTCATGCTGCAGACGCCAATAAACGTTTCAGGTCATTAAATCCTGTTCGGAGGAAAGTTAAGAACAAGACCCTCCATAAAGGTGTGGGCCGGCAGCTCAGGACATTCTCAGCAGGCTCGTCTGCCTGGGACATCCAGTCCACATCTGCCACCGAGCAGGGGAAGGAGACAGACCCAGTAAGCCACTGATCCACTGACCCAACAGCACAGGGGCGCGCGCGCACACGCACCTGAGCGGGAGCTGAGCTCAGCCAGCCTGATGTGCGGGTCAATTTCAAGAATTTGTGTCCATAAATCAATGTTGAATCATCGATGACCGCAGCAGAGTGGCGCGTGAGGGGCTGGTTTGGGGTTTCGCTGTCTCTTTCATTTATCATTCATTGGACTGGGCCATAGATTCCTCATCTCTTATTCATTTTGGGGGGCAGCAGCAGCTCTGCTCAGCATGCACAGCCTTGAATCAAAATGACGTCCGTGCATGGGCCACTGACAATACACGCACGGACACAAACACACGTGTCCATTTCTGCTGGCTTGCGATGCGACGAGAGCGGAATCAGTGTCGGTATTTTGGGGAGGGAGCAGGGGAGGACGGCTGACGGTGGGCTACGGCAGCTGTCCCGAGGAGGCAGGGATGCTACTACAGAAAATGTCTGAGCCCATCACAAACGTACCAGGCTAAATGGAGCTGTCACTTGGTCAGAGAGACAAAAACAGCAGCGTGAAAACAGCTCACCTCCAGAGCGGGTTGGTGTCTCCAAGCGGCGTCGCAGTAGGATCCTTCTCCAGAGTCGTGGACACTACCAAAGATGCAAACACTTCCCCGTCATGTTGCCCCCAGCCCCCAGCCTCAGCAGCAGCAGCAGCAGCGGCAGCAGCAGCCCGGGCCTGGTAGCAGGTGGACGCGCCTTCACAGATGGAGACGGCGCGACTCTCTCCTCCGCCGCCGCTCCATTTTCAATGAGCCGACAATCCCGGAGCCTACAGGGCAGCCAGCATGCCCGAACACCGCGGCGTTTCCTCGGACAAACACGGGCCTGTGCGAGCCCCGGATCCGCCGAGTCCCTCGCTGGTGCCGTCTACCAGACGCCTGATGTTGTCATTGCCACGGCGCGTCTTTTTCTCCGGCTTTTCTTCCTCTGAGTCGTTTTTCCTCCGCAGCCTCACCTCTCCTCTTCCTTGATGTGCGCAGGCTCGCCGTCGCGCGCCCGCCGCGTGCTTCTTCTCTGATTCTTTTCCGTCCCGACCTGGGAGCGCGCGCCGCAAGCAGGGCCGCGCACTGTCGCATGAACGCGCCGCGTGGATCGCAAACACGGCGGTGTCATCGCGCCCCTCCTGCAAACGTCCGACCTCAAGTACAACTCAAACACATGGAACCGTTACACTACAATGGTGAGACTGAATGAAAAATTCTACATGAAAAACACAAGCGTGAGTGAAGCTGTTCATATTGCAGGATATACAGGCGTCGGACAAAAATAATGGAAACACCTTAAAGCTTTTTTTTTAGTTTTAAGGTGTTTCCATTATTTTGTCCAACCCCTGTGTGTGTGTGTATATATATATATATATATATATATATATATATATATATAAAGTCAGTTGGAACTTACCTGTTTCAGTACTTGTTTTATTTGAAGAATAATTCTACAAGATTGTCACTGTATGTATTTTTTTTTTTTTTAGAAAGAAACAACTTTATATCGACCCAAAATGAAAACCCAGATACCAGTAAGTCATTTCAGCGTAATGTGGGACCTTCAACACAAGGCTCGGGGTCAATTTTAGAAACCAATGGGGCGTTCAGGTGCTATGAGATGGTGTAGAATTGCATAACTGACTTTTCACCATCGACTCCGCCTCATGTCACAACCTGTTTCTCCTCACAGCTGCACGTCCGCTTTGGACTTCATTCGGACATTTGTAATCTGCATTTGATCTTCAAACATAAACATCAAAACTCAAGCATCTTCTCTGTTTAAGCCTTAATGTACCTTCTTTTTGAAAATATTGATGTTTATTTTATATTGTACATTCCTTGTCTCTTAAAGGACCTTGGCCTTTCTTGCTTCAGATGCTGTTGTTCTCTGACTGTAAAACAGATTAATGACTAATAAAAGAATAATATTTCATGAACACAAAGACGTGCGAATATAAAACGTGTCAATAGAGCACTCTCTTAATGACTAATGAAGATAGTCTGTCCTCCTACGAGCTGTTTATATTTGGTCACTGGCTCTTCAGTCCACAACAAAAGAATGAACTAACAATCATTTAAAAAGGAAACAACACCATTAGTCAAGTTAAAAATGGGATGTGGAGAAACGATCTTGAAGTAGTACTACTTGAAGACCATTCATTCTGCATTGTGAATGGAATGGTTGTGTTCAGCTGAAGATTAATGCCCAGTTGAAACATATGGAAATGTCTTTAAAATTTGAAGATGCTTCTCAGGGTGACATACTTGACAGGACTCCCTCTGTTGGATGGGTTGAGAAGCAAGGCCATCAGACAGAGGCACAAAGTGGAAGGTCTACAGGAGGGAGATGATATGTCCAGGTTCAACTGGGAGGAAGCCACGGGGCAGATCCATGACATGCTAGAGAGATTAAGTCTCTTGTTTGACCTGGAGACACTTTGTAAAAGTGACGTGCTGATGAAGCTTCATGAAACAGTGTCCTTACAGTCAGAGCCCACTAGATGGCACTTTCTGCTGTGAAATCTTTGGATTTGAACAAGCATGTCAATGAATCCTCAGGTCATTTTTAAAGCAAGAGCGCCACCTGCTGGGCTCTGAAAACAAGGACACTGTTTCATGAAGCCTCATAAGCCCATCGCGACTCTATAAAGGGCGGGAGGTACTTCATCAAGATGTATGCCACATGGAATTCTTTAGATTATGCTCTCATTTATATATTGCATCCCTATAATATTTATTAGAAAAAAAATATAGCCACAGCTTCTTTTAAGTGAAAATATTGAAAAGATATGGTACAGTAAGACACAAAAACTTTGGGTAAATCCACATTGCGCATCCATAATTTGGCTCAAATGATCAGAATGTTAGTACAAATTATTACAGAAGTAGAGTTCTCATGTTACATTCAGCTCGCTTTTGGCAAATACTTCCTTAGGTAACTGAAGTACAGTTCTTCAGTTTTTAATCGCTGACACTCAGAGAAAAAGCCTTCCGAATGTTTTCACTGTCACAATTCATTTTCACTATCCTTTGATGCACTGCCTTTTATCACGAAGCTTGACAGATGCGTAATGATCTCCATGGCAACAAAAAATTCTCATCTTAAAATACAGTTTCATTTGCGAGCGTCATTCATATGTTTACGTCAGCTGTAATATAATTATTCACTTTCAATATACAGTGTGACTCACTTTGCATTTGTATAAGACTTGCTCCAAACAAAACTTCCAACACACAATAGTCTTCGGTTTTTGCTTTCGTCTCATGGGACAATTGGAGTGTGAATTAAATGTTCATTCTGTCCTACAGAGATTTTTTTTTTTTCTGACATTTAATTCATTAAAAAAAAAAAGATGACCAACAACCATGATGACCACATCGAGGAAGGGAGAAACTGTAAAAGTAGAAATGAAAGGAAAAGGGCAACAGAGAATATTGGATAGGGACAAGGAAAAAAGATACAGAGGGAAGGAAGAAAAGATAAGGAACAAGGAGGGATGGAGAAGGGAAGGAAGAATGAAGGGGAGAACCTATAAAATAATAAAAGAGAAGAGGGAGGAGCAAAGAAAGGAGGGAAAGAAGGGTAGAGGGAAGGAAACAGAGGAAGTAACCAAGAAAGGAGGCAGAGAAAAAAGGGATATAACAGAGGGATGAAAGTAGAGGTAAATGAAAGAATGGCAGATAGAAGAGAGGATGAAAGACATATGGAGGGTGGGGGGGAAGAAAAAGAATGGTGTGTTAGAGCAGCCAAGGAAAGAAACAAATGGCAGAGATGAGATAGGGGCAAAGAAAAGAGGAAAAGAGGCCAGGTAGGATAAATGGTGGAAGGATCCAAGGACGAGAAAAGAAACAAAAATCAATAATAGCAAGAAAGGAAAAGACAAATAGAAGGAAAGGATTGAACAAATGAAAGAAGGAAGAAAGTGATGAAATGAAGAAGGAAAGCTAGAGGCAATGGAAAGAGGAAGGCCGGAAGGATTGATGTTAAAGAAAGGTATGTGATGCAAGGAAAGCTGGGAGAATGAAATGCCAAGAAAGACATGAAAGAAGTGAGGGATGTGGCAGGAAACACAGGGAGAGTACACCGACCGAAGAAGACAAGGAAGGATGGAGAACTGATGAAATGAATGAAGACCAAAGAAGTGAGGAAGGAACCAAAGCGGCATGGTGACTACCTAGAAAGGAAGGAAGTTACAAACAGGAGGAATGTTTTTGTCCGTTCCGCAGTACGAGACACTGAAGTAATTAAACACACACAAGTTGTAGACGCCTCACAGGGTTGTTTGTAGGAACAACGTTCGCAGCGTATTGTGGACGGCTCACAGAAGAACAGCAGTTGTGCCATCCATAAATGAATGGGAGCGAGACGTGATGGTGTCGGTGAGAGAAACCCTGCAGCCGCTCACCACACACTGAATAATGGAGCAGCTCCGGCGGGAACAACCCTGTGATGTGACTTTACTGGGACAATGTGTTAATCACAGCCAGAGTTCCGAACATCGCCACGCTCGCAAGGTTGTGTGAAAATGAGTGGCAACTAGTGGCGATGAAGTGTCATGTGCTGGTGCTCCTCACAATCTCATCAGTGAAATCTTCACGCATGATTGATTATTAGGTCTATAAATTGAGCTACTTAAACACACTTCCAAGCGCTCTTCTCCTCCTTCCCCTCTTTTAAAGACTGTCAATTCATTCAGAAACCCAGTCATTGGACTGAAAAATGCAAGGAAATTGACAACAATCCACTATATGCTGCTGAAGCTAGCGTCAGCTTCATGGGTGTTTCTCTCGCTCCAGCTCTGTCAGGGGAGGGCTAGTGATGTGCTGATGAAGCTTCATGAAACAGTCTCCTTATTTTCAGAGTGGCTCTAAAAGATGCTCTAAAATCTTTGGATTAGCTTTCAATGAAACCTCAGATCATTTTTAAAGCAAGAGCACCAGACCCACAGTACCTTCTATCAACTGGGAACAGCAGGTCCGAGCTCCTCACCCTATCTTTCAGGGAGAGTCAGAGTAGCTGGGATAGGCTCCAGTGCCCTCAACAGGGGGTAAATGGAAGGGAAAAATGTAAATAATTATTGAGTAAAACTATGAAAATCTGGAATATCGACGTACATGTCGCAAGAATAAACAATCCGATTCACAAGGTGATACGAATCTTGTTCCTGAACAGAGCAGAGGAATTCGCAGATGCCTACCAATGCGCTTTGTTTTATAAATGCTAGCCAGGTTCTAAAGCGAGTTCCACAACTTTAAGTTACGTTTCCTCCACAAGCTCACCACCCGAACCGCTGGAAGTCCACACAGGTGATCCTTCAGCACGGCCGGCCACTGAGGTCATCATGCTTCTCGCTCACCCTGGTGACAGCCGGGGCGCAGCGGCGGGCCCCTCGCTCCCACCCCACTACAGTAGAACTGGGATGTGGCCACTAGCGTCTGATCCTTCATAAATATGCATCAGCAGCTCCTCGGAGGAGATGGGAGTTATTTCCACTGTTTTGTGTGGGAGTGTAAATTTATGTGCGTAATCCTTGTGTACTATATCACCGCTCCCGGTCAAAACGAGAATGAATATTCACACATGCGTGCTCTGATACACAGTGGCATGATCCTCTAATGTCGATAAACACAGATATGGTGGTCTCTGACGCTCACTGGGAGAGATTCCTCTGCTGATCCGTGACATTTCTATATCTCCATGTGGATCAGCGAATGAGAACTCACCAGTGAAGTTAAGATGCAATTTTAATATTTCACAGGCAGAAAGGTCTTTTCTCTGAAGAGCAATAAAAACAAGCCCGAGTTTTTTTTTTTTTTTCCACGTATAAAAAATGCACGAGATTCTCTGTTTGTTGTTATTTTTCTAAATGTGGTGAACTCTGATGAACTCCAGCTGAAATATTGATGGGCTGAGAAGTTATGCCAGAAATTCTTTCAGAAGGGAAGTCAGCGGCTCATTGGGAGGAGCGAGATGGCGGGGTGAGAACCTTATGTACCGCTCAGATCTGTTCTGGTTCTGGAAAAATCCAGAAGAATTTGGCTGGAATATGAGGTTTGCTAGGAAGAATATCAGTGTTGGGATGAGGCTTTAAATGAGGGCCGGAGAGGTTTTCCCAAAACAAAACGGAATGTGCGTTTGACCTCATTATCTCAGGAGCACTTCATTTGGAACCTCAATTCTATTTCACCCGTCACTCCTCGCTTTGCAAGTCAAATGTAGCATCCTTCAAATCACACACGGAAGAAGACGAAGAAAATCTGAAGGTCAGTTTGGAGATAATTCTACGTGTAAAACGAGGGAGTAACCTTTTAGGTTCCGTAGCCTCATTACCCCTTCCGTCATTAACATCAACTCCACATCTGAGGGCCAGTAATCCGGCCTGTGTTCCTGTTCAAGCCCGGTCCACTTTCATCTGCAACGTGTGACTCCATCAGAGGGCTTCGCGCCGCCGCTCGCCACGCTTCACTTCATCATGAGGATGTCGGTGTTGATTGTTGTCCCACCTGAAAGGCTTCCACCGGTTTGAAGGGGCATCGAAGAGCTGCAGGGGTCCAAGAGAAGGACGCTGCTGCTGATAGACTCTTCCTCTCTACCCAAGAACCTTGAACACATTCAGCACTGGTTTAAGGAATTCACTTTTCATCGGCTGATCTCGATGACAATGCTACTAGAGAGAAAATGGATTTAAAAACCTCATTTATTTAGACAAGAAAAACAGCGGTACTCACGGCAATGTGGTCTGAATTTACACACCGCCATGATGGTTAAAATGTGCACGGCAAAAGCAGCCCTCCCAAAACGAGGACGTACACCTCCTATAAATAAAATCAGAGGTTACATTGGAACACTTTGGAGCAGAAAGAATATCCAAGTCGTCCTCTGCGGTTGTGGTGATTCATTAGTGACGGCGCCTCGTTCCTCCAGCGTGTCTCATGAAAGTGTCATGGTGTCCTTCAGTGCATTAGTGAGTCTGGATGACGAAAACCATGAAGAAGACGTGTTGCGGAACATGTGGACATTAAAATGAGACACGATATGATGAATAATAAACAAATCCCACGGCTGTTAGCTCTAAATGCATCTGCTATTCAAACCTCAGATCCTCGGGAGACGCGGCTGACCACACTTGCGTTTAATATTTAAAAGGATAACAGGGATTTCTTCCTCCTCCTCTGCAAGGCATATGTGAGCGCTTGCGTGTTCTCCGCTCGGTTTTTCCAGCGTGATGAAAGATGTCAATAAACATGATGTCAGTAATGAGGGGGCGGGGTCTCCGTGTTGATGAACAGATGTCTTACACACACGTATGTGATATACGGGGTCCCTTGTTTTGGCTTCTGCTGAGACAACTGGCACATTAAGGATCCATGTCTGGACGGCGGCCAGCGCCAAACACTTGCTCAGCTCCGTGTTGAAAATGTCCTCTGCTCACTCGAGGGTGGAGGAAAAGCGGGGGATTGCCCGGCCCAAGGTGTCTGGGACGCACCTCCTCTTCCTCCCCCGAACCACGTACGGCTCCGTGTTTCCAGCAGAGGCCATCTGTGTGAGGGATGACGGAGAACGGCGGCGCCTCTCAACAGGAGCAGTTCCCACAGCCCTTTACGCTGTTGAGGATCTCCTCCTGCAGTTTCCTCCTCTCCTCCTCCTTCGGGGACAGTGGCTCCTCTGGCACCTGCAGCGGGTTCTTGCTGCTGGTGAGGATTTTGCTGTTCTGGGTGTTCCACAGGTCGGCGTACAAGCTTCCCGGCATGCTCAGGAGCGAGTGGTGGTCACCGCGCTCCGCCACCTTGCCCTGCAGCACAGCAACAGCACCGTGAAACATTCAGTCTGAAATGATGATGTTCCATCTCTTTGTCATGAGGAGGTTTAGCGCTAACAAGCTTTCTGTTGCTCTTCTATTCAGCATATTACAGCACGGACATGCGTCACTTCTGATGAGACCTTTTCCTGCACAAACAAACACCAGTTCTAAAGTTGCCAGTCTCTATTCCTGACCAGACTCAGCGGCCCCTAAAATCCCTGCCGCCTCCCGAACAACTGTTGCCATCTTCTCACAAACACACTGAGTCACAACACACATGCCTCCCACACACAAACGAAGAACCCCTGCCTCCCCTCCCATGAGCAGGCAGAAGTGTCAGGATGATCTTAGAGCACCCAGGAGGAGCATGTGACTTGTGTTTGCTGGATATTTTAATGAGTCCTCTACTGGTGACACGAGCGAACTCCATGACTCCATCACATGCAAACATGGCTCCTCACCTCGGCCCTCTGATCCCTGTCTTCTCAGGCAGGGAACATGATGGACACGCTGGCTCGCCGCGGTTCAAAGACGCCTCTTATTCATCAGATCTGACTCCAGCACCCCTGGAAAAATGTCACTTCACCTGCATTACAGTCGGAATGATCTCTGCCTTTATACAGCACGCAACGCAGCAGGGCACCTTGGAGAAAGCTTTAGTTGCCCTAAAAGAAATCTTTTTCAATTGCAACTGGAAAACTCTGACTCCATTTAAAGTTCATAAAATCATGTTTCTGCTACTGCAGGATCAAATATATTTTGGAAGTCATCAAATCCGGCTTAGTTCAATGAAAGTACACAGCAGAGGTGTCAATCGCACAAAGCGCCAATAAGTAGGGAGAATTAATGTCCGACACAATTCAGTACACAAAAACTGAAATTAAGTTTTAAGTTGATTCCTGTATGTCAGAAGGTCAGCAGGGAAAGATCACAGCCCCTTCCACAGCAGGTCTCAACCTGAAGGACAGACCTGAAACTGAGTATATTCTCTTGGGACCTTGACTTCTTCTCGAGAACTGATGTCATTGAGAGTTTCTCAGTGATGTGCTGATGACTAGATGGCACCCTCTGCTCTAAAATCTTTGGATATGAACAACCATTTCAATGAAACCTCGGCTCATTTTTAAACCAGGAGTGCCATCTGCTGGGCTCTGAAAACAAGGACGTTGTTTCATGAAGCCTCATCACACCATCACTAGAGTTTCTCAACGGGACAGGATTCGTTTAGTTCTTCTTTTCGAAAAGAAGTTTGAATTTTGAGGTCCCACCATGTTCATTTAAGCCCAACCACTTCAAGCATGCGCAGGATACACGAAGACAAGAGTAGGTCAGATTCAGCCCGCAGGCCTTGAGTTTGGCACCAACACTTCTTCAGGAAAACTGACTGAAAATCCAGTGTGGCTTCACATTTAGGCACAGAGGGGTTCAGACTCAGACCCTGGATCAAACTTACTTTACCTACAATGAGGACTCAGCTGACCTAAATTCAATCAAGAACAGCTTCACTACATTAAACATATAACTTCCTCACAAGGATGACAACCTGAGATGAGAACCTGAGAAGCAACGGCAGAATCACGTCATGCTTTCTAGTATTATTGATTCAAGCGAAACAAACCGAGCGCATGCCGACGTCTGCTCAAGCATTTAAGGACAACAACGGCAAGAACTGCCAATGATGAGAATTCACGTTGTAACAGGCGATGTGTCAGTTCACCTCGTGGGTATTACCATCTGCTCGGCACTGAACAGCAACGACATCATCAATTTAGTTTCTCTCTGCTGAAGTCTGCGACACTGTTGTTTCTTCATACTCCTGCAGATCTCTTAAATATTATCATACAAGGGAACATTTGTCATGAGCATCAAAAAACGTATCCCCTGCAAGTCTATGTTGAACAGGAGGAGGACAAACGGAGAGAATAGAGAATATTACAATAATTTAAATCTTTATTGTCGTCACTGATGAAATGTTCATCATGGACACATTTCAATGGCTCGTTTCACAGACCACTGACTGGCACAATAACGGCACACTCAGTCTGTATTATAATTTTGATCACAGTCCAGCCAGTGATATGGACAAGAGGAGTATAACAGTCAACTCACTTCTGTTGTAGCATTTGGTGCCCTTACAGAGGACGACAGTGGACTCCAGACTAAAACCGACTTTCTGTACCTGACATCATCAGTGAATGAATAAAGTGAAGCTGCTCCCCCTGGAACCTTTCCCTGGAACTCGCTCAATCGCAAGACAACAGCAACATCATCATTATGTCTAAAAGATGTTCATCTTAAAATGCAAGTTATTTATTTTGACTTTCATGCATGTAATTACAATGTAATTAAATGAACCAGCCGGGATCACTTTTTGATTGTCTGTGGTGTCAAGTGAGATCATCTTTCTTCTGACAGCTTGGTACCTGTGCCGCTGGCATCGCTGTCATGTTGACACTTAAAGAATGTAATGAGATTCAAAGCCTACAAATATCGCTTTATTCTGAAAATCTGCAGGATGCACTTCGGTGTTGATGACTGATGCGAGCATGAACGATCCTTTCAAATCCAATTTGGCTGGCAACACGTTTGCAAACTGCAAAAAATAGAACAAAAGCCTACTCTAGCGCTGCGGCACAAATTTGGTGCGGCTTCTCAGATTGACTCGCATTCTATTTTGCAAGGGGCAAAAATAACAACTGCCAAGACCCTGCTGGTGCCAGTCCAACGCAATGATCAGTCTCATTTTTTTAAGGACTAAAATTGTGACACGGGGAATTATTAACTGTTTGTAGACAGTGTAGTGCGTTATATAGTAAAATTTTAAAAGGGTAAAAACCCACTTGGAAAAAAAAAAAAATAATAAATCAACCCAGACACCACATAACACCATGATATTGAAATGTGTCACAGCTAACTGAAGGAAAAAAAAGAGTGGTCAAATTAGGAAGTTTAAAAGATAGCATCGCTACATCTACACAGAAGAGGTGACAAATATGGCATTAATTGTGTGCACTCGTATCTGCCTGTGTATCACCGAGCCCAATATTGATTCACATCTTCACTGCATCTTAACAACATTGCGTCTGTCTTGAAATGTTTAATACTGCATCAGTGTCTCAGCTGCGGCCCACGTATATTATTGCCAGCGAGATAAACAAGTTGTGTGACCGCGACATCCAGTCCAGTCTGACAGCTTTAATGAGCCCGGGTGGCGAAAATAACACTTCTACCTGTTGTCCGGATGCTGTTTAGTTTAATGAGGAAAATGAAACAACGCGTGTCCTCACTGCTTACACTGAAGAAAGATAACTGGAAACAAGCGAGTGTCAAATGCACCTGGTAAATTCTTGTCGCTGGCAGATGGAGTGAACTGCGGGTCACACAGAGAGCAGGTCACTGACCTTCCCCGCCGAGCAAAATCGTCTAATTGGACTGGCAATTAACACGGCGCATGTTTACGGCGGCTCACTCTGACTTGCCGTATCATTTGCTTTTTATGAGGCCGACGGTAGAACTGGAAATGTTAATCAGGCAAGGAGCGGGATCAAGCAAAAATGAAGTGGATGAGTCCTTACCTCATTGAGCACTATAATCTCATCTGCGTCTACGATTGTCGAGAGGCGGTGGGCGATGAACATTGACGTCCTGTCCTTCACCATCCCCTTCATTGAAGTCAAAATGTTCTGGAGACACATGAGGGGAAAAATAGAGGGATCAATGTTAAAGCTCTGGTAAAGTGGCCGCTTCTGAAGACAGAGAGATTTAGCCCCCCAGGTCTGCAATAATGGCTGTTTGGAAAAAAAAAAAGTGAATGACAGGATATATATGAAACGTTCTCCCAAACTCAATCGTGAAGGAGACTCTAAATCAACAGATTGTGGATCAGTGACATCTACGTTCCTCTCCTCCAGCGTCTACCCGTATTGATTCAACAACACCAAAGTCATGAGGTGTCGCACACATTTTTAATTAACAGCAACATATTATACCCAAAACCGTGGAGCGTGGAGTTCAAAGCAGGCGTATGGAACTTTCTCATTAAGTGTAACATTTACAAAGATGACAGGGTTTATGCGGAGAAGTGGGAAGAAAACAGCGGCAGGTGGCGAGGGAAAAATACGGGGGAGGTTTGTGCATCGCAGCCAACACGTGACCTGGGAAGGTGAAACTACTGTGCAGCGGTGCTGAAGCAAGCGCATACGGGGCAAAGAGGTGGCGCCCATTTTAACAAGCTGGTAATGAGGAAATGTAAGGGTGTGATGAAATGATAATTTTTAAGTCACAGAATGGAGAGGACATGAGTAAAAAGATCACACGTCTCTGCCCATTGCATAGGAAGGCCGTCCAACAAGAACGACAGCATGAATATTAATAACCAACGAACCAAGTCCTCATTCATGGAAGGTGTGGGAAAGTGGTTCCATTCATGTGCAAACGCAGTCACAAGTATCACACACCAAACTTGTGTGTCCTTGATGGAATTCAAGAATTGCACAGTGAGACCTGTTTGAGCTCTCTCCTGTCACTCTGAGCCCTGTTATCTGACAGCAGTACATGTAATCTGCTACAAACCACGCACAGAATTCCGGTGAGGAATGTGTGTCACAAATATGAACATACTGTATATCATTACAACCTGTACAGAAGAGTCACAAAACTGCACCATAAGGACGCTGTATTCGAACGGGATTTCTACATGTATCACTGTCATATTCACAGCACCGGTGGTTGATAATTGCATCTTTTTATAGACCGTTTCTGTCCTCGACTTTACAGGTGCATGTGTGCAGGCTGCCCTGATCTCCCTCACTAACATGAATGGCTCCGTCACACTGTAATTTTTTTTGACTCAAATGTGAGAGCTGATCCAATGAATCTTTTCAGACACTCACCTCTTCGGTGATGGAGTCAAGAGACGATGTTGCTTCATCATACAGCAGTATTGGTGGGTTCTTTAGAATGGCACGGGCAATGGCCACACGCTGCTTCTCTCCACCTGAAACATAAATACAGTTGGACTACATTGTGGCACTGCGTATTGCACTACAGAGTCAAAGGTCTGATCAGACCAGCACAGGTACTAGATGGACTTGGCTTGTTAGCGTGACTTATTGATGATGATGTCACACAAAGATATGAAAAGAAATAAGGCAGATATTCATTTTTAAATTCACCCTTGGCAGCTGCTTAAGCTGTGGTGAACTTCTGGGTGATTCTTGGAATGTTGTTTCTTATCATGTGTTTTAAGCTTAATTTGTATGACTGACTATGTGAGAGAACCCACACATTTTTATCACAACTGACTTAATTCTTCACCTTAAATAAATTGTTCATCTCAATATTCCCCAGCTGTGACATAAATACACAAAGAATATTTTGACACCGCAGTTGTCATGAAGCGACAAACCTGACAGCTTGAGGCCACGCTCCCCAACTTGGGTGTCATAGCCATGGGGCATCCTGAGAATGGCATCGTGGATGCCAGCAAGTCGTGCTACTTGATACACTTCTTCTGGCGTCGCATGAATGTTTCCGTACTGCAAGTTGTAGAAGATGGTGTTGTGGAACAGAACCGCATCCTGATGACAACACAAAAATAACAGAGGCTTCAGAAAGAGTCTTTGTTGCGGCAGAGAGAAGAACAGAGGGTGGGAGGGAGATTGGACGAAATGACTAAAATACTGTTTACGTACCATCTGCTCACATTAGCCTGTGAGCCCATTGAAAAGAAAGCCTTCACTAAATTTATCGTGTATATATATACGATATATATATATATATATATTGCAGTTACATTGTCTGACTGTTAAATCCTAGACAAATTTGAAGAGGAGAATACCAGACCTGCGGCACGACCCCCAATGCCTTCCTCAGGCTTTCAAGGCTGACGTCTCGGATATTCTGCCCTGCTATGTAGATGTTCCCCTGCTGGGGCTCATAGAAGCGGAACAACAGCCGCACAATGGTACTTTTCCTGCAACCAGAAGTGGAACCAATTGTTGGCATGATTGTGTCTCTGAGCTGTGCCCCCCCGCAGACGAGTCTACTGATGATGTCTGGCGACAGGAAAAACTAATGATTTGCATACCTGGTGAAAGGTACCAAAAAGCTGATTTCCACTTACCCTGACCCGCTGCCACCGACTATAGCAACCTTCTTCCCGGCAGGCACTTCAAAGGACACCCCATTTAGGACTTTCTGTCCTTCCAGGTATTCAAAATAAACATCCTCGAAGCGAATGGTGGCTTCCTGGGGAGCGACAGTCAACAGCGGGGCCAGATCCTTTTCCTATGGCAAATATAAGATCTGGATGTTATATAATTTGACATGAGGGATATGGATGCAGACTGGAGGGGGGAGCCTGGTATGAGGCAACAATCTTCCAACACCTTTCAGGAGGAACCCCTGCTTATGCATCAGGCAGAAATATTCCCAGCAAAACCGTTTCAAAAGAACAGCAAAATCTTCAAATGGTGTCCTTCGCCGAGAATGAGGGATCAATAAAAGTGAAAACTTGGGGTGCATACTAAGCAAAGCCACAGTAGCAAAGACAAGGACAGTCATGAACACAGCCATCCTTGCACAGACTAAAAAGCTGCTTTGTCGCTGGGTAACCTGACAGCAGCGTAATTACGCATAATCCATCTCAACCGATTACCATGAATTACATTTTACTGTTATGATTTTTCGGCACGTCCCTCACCAGCACAAGAAAATAGTAATAAGAAAAAAACATATTTATTTTAGGTTTGCATAGGGGCCAGCAGATTCAAGGGAGGGGCGCTTGTTTTATTTATTTTATTCTATGACTACATAATAGGCCAATGCGTTTCACCCAAAATGCATTATGCACTCAGGCAGTAATGGCCTGCTGGGCAGTTTCATTCCACAGGGAATCACAATGGAGACAGTATTACCGATGAGTGAGAAATAACTGGACAGATTCATTCCTCCTACTGTAATTACAGGCCAGAGACAGGAATGGTATTCACACTGTTAGGCAGCAGGCGCACATTTGCACTTAAGTGTGCTCCTCTTTTTCCGAAAGATTGGCTGCCGCAGTAAAAATATGGATAAGTGGAACACAATGGCTCATAAAAACAACACATAGTGATTACCCAGAATGCATACGGTTTTAAAGCGACAGTGATTAAAGCAATTGACATTTTAAATACAACGTGTGAGAACAGATTGAGTTCCGCACTTAAATGTGTTTTAACCAGGAGAGCTCATATACAACTACATTTCTTTTCAGGGTATAACATCTCCTCATAAGCACACAGGAATACACATGGTAATATTTTACTATCACATGTGCAATACCCATTTCATTTTGATAGACAACATTTATTAAAATTCTTCTACACTCGAGCACATTATTTTAACTTCACTTTTTTTCCCAATTTGAACGTCGTAATGCCCACTTAGCTGGAGACTGTAGAATAAATTGATCCCCATTGTAACACGGAGTGAATCAGATCCAGGAGCAGTAGAAGTGATGGAGTGCTAGTGTGCTAAGCTAATTTCATTTTTCAATAAGACGCCGCCCTGTGAACTCTTTCCAATTTAGTGTGTATTGATTCCACGCTTTGACATTTTCTTCTCTGCTGTATTTCTCCTCTCCATCCTTCAGGTGGGTGCAGACAACCACAGGTACAAGCGTATTGTGTTCATAAAAATCATGTGTCCGTGTGAAAGACGGAGTAACTATCGCATTTAAATTTTATAAAGTGGCATTGCGCCGCACAAGGAATTCAAGCTTAACTCAAAGTGAACAAATTTAAAATACGACTTGGAGTACATGAGGGTTTGGTATGAACAACTGCATCACAAAACCCCATCTAAAAAGACAAATTGAGGAAAAAAGAAAAATTATTTTAATCCATGTTCATTTAAATCAAAATAACAAAGGAAAGATGCCTTTGACTTGGCAGAATCATGAGGAAAATATTCTTCAATATAAAGTTGCAACACCACACAAGGTAGCATTTGTGTACTCCTATTCTATGTAGTCTGCATAAACACATCACCATGATTCTTATTTGACAATTTCCTTTTTAATCAACAAGCTCTGCCAGCTGCACCTTGCCAGCGCTTTGAGGTAGAAAAAGTTGCATTTCATTTCTCATTACCGACTATATTCATTTCCTTTTCTACCGAAGCAAATCTCCTTTCATTTTTTCTGTTGCCGAAAGAAAAATAACAACACAAATACCAAATTTAGGACTTACAGCGACAATGTGGAGGCATGTCAAGCTGACAGGTTACCTTGATTTTTGTGTCAACGCTGAGCAGAGTGAAGAGAGTGTTCATGTCGATCAGAGCCTGTCTGGTCTCTCGGTACACCGTCCCCAGAAAGTTCAGAGGGAGGGAGAGCTGGAAGAGCAGCCCGTTAACCATGACCAAATCTCCTACTGTCATTGAACCTGCAAATAAAAGACAGCTTTAATCAAATCGGCTCATATGGAAGGCTACGTTTACACGGTGATGGAATGTTACACTATACTGTCACTTCCCATCGTACATTCTGTTTATCCAAATCTGACAGGCCTCACCTCTCCCAGAACAAACGGTCCTGCGGCCCATTCAAGTGATAGAACTGATCCATTACTCTTGATTTCATTTATGATCAACAACCATATTTAATCTAATTAAACGTAAACAAAACAAAATCTTGTGAAATGACATGAAACCATAATATACCTGAAAACATTTCGGCAGGACGCCCTATTTTTCCTCTGTAACTTAGCTAAAAATGATTTTCAAAAAAATATTTATGATAGCTATGTACTTTTGTTGACCAAATCTCTCAACTAATTGGTTCAAAAGTTCTGTGACGCAACACGGACATGCCAGTCTGATTTGAGAAAGTGTCCCAAACAAAGAGGCTAAAAAGTACAATGATGGTGAGGAGGACAGTAGGGCAAAGAACCACTGTGAAGAGTAGAGTTGGGCGGAAAAAAAGAAATCCATGCTAAAAGCCAGCTTTCCAGCATGTGCTCAAGTGAAGGTGTGATGTTATTCTCACGACCATTACCCAAAACTAGTTAGTAAAATCACTAAACATGAGTCTCAAAGGAGAAACCCCAGTGTCGCTCTACAACATCAATGGCTACTCTAATAATTTCGTCTGGTCCTGCAGTCATACTCACCCGCTGCAATGCCCTTGCTGGCCAGTAGCATAATCCCAGTGAGGCCAACAGAGAAGATGGCACTCTGGCCGAAGTTGAGCATGGCGAGCGTGGATGTGGTTTTTAACGAGGACGACTCGTAGATTTTCAGGAAGCTGTCGTACCTCTCAGATTCATACTTTTCATTGTTGAAGTACTGCACACAAGATATGAAAAACAGGGTGAGCTGAAGAGAAAGGGGCTGAGCACATTGAAGGATTCGTAAAGGCATGACTGAGTTGAGGAAAGTACTGAAACAACAAACAGCACAGGTTAACGGTTGAACAAGGAGCTCTGAGTCTCAATATTCTTTCACTTTTCTCACTGTTTGTCAGGGGCCTTGAATCACCTAAGCGTGTGGCTCTTAACTCTTTACAACTAACTTCAATATGTAGAAGTAGAGATACACCCAACAATGATCGAGTATGAAGACAAGTGTAAAGGGTGTAAAGGAGAGAGAATAATAGAGGTAATGAAAACATTTCTTGAATCCACCTGAGTAATGGACAAGGGAGTGAAAAAGAGAGTGCAGGCAGGGTGGAGAAGTCTGAGACAGAGCAGATCTGCAAGCAAGAAAGTGAAGTGTGAGAAGAGGTAAGAGAATCAGGTCACTAGACAAGATCAGAAACGAGTATATAAGAGGGAGCACTTATGTGGTGTTAGGAGGTCACATCCGTGCATACAGAGAGGTAAAACTGCAGGCTGGAGGAGAAGACAAACAATGAAGTTCATGGATGAGATAAATTAGAATTTGTTTATCTTAATTACACAAATATAAATCAAAACAATGGAGAGGTTTTCAGGCACATCAGGACAAATCAAGGGGCCAGAGCTATTGAAAGCCTTTGAAGACATTCTGGTTTGCCTTACCACTACTGCCTCAGAGAATCCTGTGATTCATCATTTTGTACAGAACCCATTTTGTTAGATTGTTAAATAGTCAATGTTCATACACCTAATGGTGTGTGATGTAGAAGAGCAAAATGTACTTACAGAAGACACACAATCTGCATTTAGATGAAACATATAATGAATTCATGTTAAACAGTAACAGAAATTGACAAACTACTTCTTTGTGGTTTCATGGGCCTATGGGTTTAGCAAGACACTTTTCTTCATCAGAGTATCACACAAGCAATGCTAATGTGGTTTTAAAAATGCTGCTATTACTATAGTAAAAAGCCTGACGAATAAGCTGCAAGCTTAACTAATGACTAAGCACAACACATAAAGCTCGCTGTTATAACCAAGCTCCTCAACTCTACTGCCAACGACCTAATATTGGTGTTTGTTAAGTTTGCTCCTTTGTTTGGCTGCTCTGGTTAAGTGGGCGATTTGCTTCCCTGCCTCACGGTGCCGGTGCCACGCAGAGACAAACGTGCCATTGATTAGCATATCAGGCAATTGCAGAGAAGTGTTTCTTGAAAGAAGGAAGGAAATGAAAAACAAATGCAAGCAGAGTGCGGCACCACATTCAGGTTCTCATCCAGTCGTTGGTGAAAGTGGAACGGATTTCTGAGTGGGCGGAGATCTAATTACATATGCTCAGAATGATGCTAAATCTGGCCACATAGACACAGACGATACAAAAAAACAGTGAATGCTGCGCGTAAAAACCAAAAGGAAAACTCACATATACATTTGTTATATTGGATATATTTGTCACACAAAACGACTTGCATCACAACTGATATTGCAAGTTATTTACACGATTCATCATTGTAGTGCTAGAAATAGAACTTGGTCTATGTTTATTTTCTCTTATTTCCAGATGACATCATATGTTCTTTTTGTCAGACCATCACGTCACTCGAACTGACAAATGATAAAATATTCAGTAATAAAGCACCTCTGTGGTACTTTCCAATCCATATTTTGCTCATTATGTATATTGAGAATCTGCAAAAATAAAAATGTAGATATCATATATCATCATCATGGCATCATTATACATGTGAATATCCTTACCTAAAATATGACATTTATTTTCCTGTTTGGTCCTGGTTACTTTTCACATTCATGCATTTATTATACCTGTATTACCAGCATTAAAAGATGTTTTTCTTTCCCACTATACACAATGAATTGATACGATTATTAAAAAGAACTTCGGCAGGTCAAAAACTCATCAGTATTCTAATCAAAAATCTTCCCGTTTAGAAACATAATACTGAATATTCTCAAGTAATTTTGTTGAGATATGAAATTGATTATTTTATTTAGAGTCTCACCTTAACGGTCTCATAATTCAGGAGGGAATCAATGGCAGCATTGCCCGCTTCATTGTCTGCTTTGTTCATTTCGATACGAAAACGAGTCCTGTGTGAAGAAGAAAAGCAATTTCTAGCAGAATTTATGCAAATCACATTTGCAATATCGACACACAGACGATACCAAACCAAACACGACTACATCATGATTACTAGTACAAACTGAAAAAGAAGACGATTTACCTCCACTGTGTAACAAGAATGGTGAAAAGCGTGTATGCTGACAAGGTTCCCAAGGCCACTGCTGCAAACTGTCCTCCGCACTTGTAATACTGCCGAGGACAAAACAGAATCAAGACAAAGTAAAATGTTCCGCCTTGTTATAAAACATCCAGAAACCACATGAAATCACAGAGGCCATCATCACAGGGCATTTGAGTACATTCCATTTTAGTCCATTCCACTGTGAAATAAGGGCGTTGCAAATGGAGAGGAAACTATAGGGAACTAACGACGTTAATTCATTTGCTATTTGAGCAATGAAGTGTGCCCTCATTATGGAACCGCAAGAATTTCAGTCCTGCATGGACTAACTGTGCAAATCTATAGATGAGCTGTCAGTTCAAGTGTGGTGGGCTCAGGGGGTCCGGTTGTACTGTATGGGTGAACACGATTCATCATTGTCACTAATGGATCTGTGTTGTGCCTGGATGATACGAATGCGTTTCATGACTGGATGATTGCGTTGATAACACCACAGGAAAACCAGCAGCATGAACATAATCGCTGGCATTCGTGAGAACAACCGCGACACTTACAAGGATGGCGCTGACGAGGCCCATCTCAAACATGGTTGGCCCTAGGTTGAAGACAAGCGCACTGAGGACGAAGGAGATGCCTCGTGTGCCACGGTCAATTGCTTTGGACAGCGCTCCCGTCTGGCGGCTGAGATGGAAACCCAAATCCAGATTGTGCAAGTGCAGGAAGACATTCTTGGCGATGCGCCGGATCGAGCTCTGGGCCACTTTGCCAAAAACAGTGTTTCTGAGCTCATTGAAGAAGGCTGAACCAGCGCGTGACACACCATCTGGGACAAAACAGGACAGCGATTAGTGCACGTACTGTGCAAATACATGCGGTCAAGAAAGCCAGAGAGAATCGATGTCACAAACATGCATTAGATCAGATTTTTTTTTCTGTGCACATACAAGCACCATGGATGGATGCGTTGGATACATAGTATGACGGCTGGAATAGACTCAGTTCATGAGCACATTGGTGGAGGGAGGAAGAGCACTGCTGGAAAGCTTGTAACCACTTGATGTCTGATATGTGGCCATTAAATTGACATTCAAAGGCATAAATAAAAGTCATTACACAAATTGGGGATATGCATCTCTTCTACAGTTTAAATGCCTATTAACCCATCATAGAAACTGCCTGAAAGGACACACTTTTGAACCGTTAATTCACACTCAATTTGATTTTAGATTAGGGAATATATAAAACGGAAGCAGTGACTAAATCCTTTGAACAAACATTTTGAATTATTCCCACTTAACCAAGTTATTTGTTGCATGAAGGCAAACCACACAGTTGGCCTGCTACACCACGAGAAATGAGGGGTTAAAATAAATAGGTTTGGCTATGAGTCATTGGCTGAGCAAGGACTTCGAAGCACAAAGGGCAAATGCCCCATAGAAGTCTTGGTCAGTTAGAATGGAGTGGTCATTGAACAAGAGCAAGAATGAAGCCAATAAATGTAATTCAACTATAACACTGGCTATTAGACACATACAGAGAAAGCGAGTGATTTTTGGTGATTAATAATGGTACCACTTTAGATTGTGGAACACATTAACCATTTATAAAGTAATTACATGTTTATTTACAGTTACTTCTCTGTAATTAAGAAGAGAAAACTTTCAGTGACTATTGCAGGGTAAAGGTTTTAACAAGACACTAATCAATAATTTAAAGTCATCAATTAGTCGCCAATTTGCTGCAAATGCACATATGAATAAGTCATTTACTTAAGGTAATAATAAATGTTCCAAAGCTCTTCTAAATAATCTAAAGTATGACCATAATGGTTTAACATCCTGGAGTAGACTGAGAGGTTCTGTAGATACAAGACTGCTGCTGCCACAAGAGCCAGCAGAATATTCTCCGTGCCAGGCAGTGCCAACGGCGCAGTAATGTGGCGTAAAATAGGAATACACGTCAAAAAGAATAAAGGGTCTAACATCTGACAAGGCAGGATGAGCACTGAGAAAGCTTTTGCAAGAAATTACACACATCAGAAAAGGACAATTCCAGTCGGCTCAACATTTGCATTGTGTTGTATCCTTGATCTTAAGTCATGTTTGTGTCCATTAAATCAACAAGCCACATTTGTGCCGAGATCACAGCAACTCATTGTGTGTTTTGTTTCCAATCTAATTCCATTAAACTGCAGTCAAGGACGGCTTCATAAACCATCTCTTTTCAACAATCTATGCTCTGCACCTGGAGGTAAAAACTTGGTGCTCAGGGCACGTTAGGAGACCTCTTATAGACACAGAGCACAGCTATAAAAGGAGAAGTATGGGCAGGCACAAGTGGTTTGCAGAGAAAGAAGCATCCCTGGCCTCTGACCAACAGCGAAAACCAACACGTCTGAAAGGACTTTCGGAATTTCTCCTGTGCTGTAGAAATGATGGTCTGTTTACCAACGGAGCACAAGGGTCTAAAGAGAATGTATTCAGGGAGGTGCAGAAGTGAACTCTAATGTGGAATTGAGTGAGGATTGAGTAACGTTAAAAAAAAAAAAAAAAAAGAAAGAAAAAAATTGAGGCAGAGGTTGGAGAGCAGCATTGATATGAATGTGCTGGGAAAGGTCAGCGTGGAGATAATAGGCAGTCCCCCAGTCTCCTCTGATGAGTGCAGCACCTGCTAGAGCAACACAAGTCTGGGACTTACAGCCAATCAGCATAGCCGTTGCCATGGTAGCCACAGTGCTTGGCGCGTCATTCAGGTTCAGCATGTGTCCCGACATCTGGTTAAGCTCATCCACTGCATACTTAAACATGAAGGGCACCATCACGTTTGTGATCTGGGATGGGAGAAAGGGCAGAAGGAAAATTTTAGAGAGAAGGCAGGTACAACAGAGGCAGTAACGCAATATGTACAAGATAAACACATTCATTCAAGTCCAAATAATGATCCACAGTTAAACACCATCAGCAAACTTCCATCTCTCTCTTCATTAATGCCAGTGAACGCGTTTAGAAAAAACAAATACACGCAAATGGAACAAAACTACATTTGTTTCTGTATCTACAGCAAGGAAAAGGACAATGTAAATCAAGACGTAATGCTTGCTATAGAAAGCTTTTGTCTGTAATCACAATTATCTCTTCCTTACAGAATGTTCTGACCTCATGCAGGTGCAACAGCAAGTGGTACACCTGTAATTTGCTGGGTCCACTTAACAATATGACTCAACTTGTTTCTGTTCCTCTCTCAGAGAGAACCAAACCAGCTCTACAGTCTTATTAATTTGGAACATAGAGTACGGCAATGGAAAGACTTTTGGTACAAATGTTACTACCCTAATAATCGTCCTCCCCTTTCAACACTTTAGTGAGCCTTGTTTAAAATGGAAATGGGACGTACTCGGGGTTTTAAAAAATAAGCAGCTGTGGGACTCTTCCAGACCTGTGGGACTCTTACAGTCATGGACTGTGGGCCATTTTGGAGTGCATATTCCAAATGATGTTTCTACATTCTGAAATTTTACATTGTCAGAAAGGTTCTCGGAAATAGAGTTGTGCACCATATCTCTTTGTGTAAAAAAAAAAAATGGCACTAATAATAAAATATATGTCAAATGTAAACAGTAGCTCCAGATAACTGTAAATACATTAATAGATTGCTTTTTCATTTAGCCCTTTCTTCTCCTTCTTCTCCTGCAGTGTCAGAGCGAGCGCAGTGGCTGGTGTTTCCTGCTAATGGACTGAAATGGTTATAAGGGCTAATTAAAAGCACAGGGACAGCTGTGTGACGAAGGCGAGGCACTCTGGGTGCATTAAGACAGTTAGAGAGTGCAGCAGCTCAGAGAAAAGCATTTCCAGGTCCCCAGTTTGATACAATATAAAAGCTTGAAATGTGTGTCAGTGATGGTGTTAAAAAGACTCAATAAAGGAGTGCTTCGAAAGGTTTTTAGTTTACACACTTGGGTGTCATACTCCTACAAACAACCTTCTCAGCAGAGAAGGGGAAAAAATCCATTCTGCCATTCGGCTACCCAGATGACAAGATGCATTACAAAAACAGTAATAGCCTATAATCAAATGGTCAAAGCATCTTTCATTTCACTGCTGTGCTTCATTTGTTAGAGCAGATTGAGATACTCCACTCTAATGAACTGCATTTGAGACCAACTGGTTGGGTCTTATTTATAGCACAATGTCAATTATAGTGACGGAGGATGAAATAATACACATAGTTAATCAGTTGATTTAATTCCGCTCATGGTTTGGGCAAAGAGAAGGAAAAAAACAACAACAGAGGCCAACTATAACTAAGAAGAAATGAGAAAATGTTATTGCCATGCGCTCCCTCTACTCCTCCGCACTCACTAGAGGGAGCCATGCTGGGCAGCATCAGGACCGGCTTAATTAGGAGCCGTGAATTTGTCATCATCTCCCCGGGTGTGAATTAGAGACCAGCGACACAGAGAGAGGAAATTCATCATGCGGGGACATGATGTTTGCAATAGATATTTGAAGACACGAGTTGGAATAGCAACACATAATGTTCTTATTTCAGTCTATATATATCTTTTAGTCACCGTGGACTGGCTGCTTTTTGTGTTCGGTAGAAGCAGTCTGGCCATAAATGAGGGCAATAATCTGTTTTTTTAGCTTTCATAAGATTTCAAACACTAAAAACCTAAAAAACTTGGTCGAGTGAAAAACACATATTTTGTCTTTACCTTTGCTCCAGCAAGCAGACCCAGAGAGATGGCAACACGGGCCCTTAGGTCTGGTCTGTCCTTTGGCCACACGTAAGACACCATGGCAGACAGGATTTCGGAAGAACGAACCTCCTTCAACTGGACAAAAAAATGATTTAAAAAACATAGGTCAATTGGAAAATTGCTTGTTATTAAATCAACTGGATAAAATCTGGCAATAGACTTGCATTTTACAATTTAGTCTGACTATCACAATGAGGAGAGGAGGTACTCGAAGAAGAAATATTGAACATCATATGTCAGTCGAGCTCTCTAGAGGAACCAGGGAGCAGCCGCGACAGCAGAATCTCCAGGTGGACTTGGAGATTCTGCCTGACACTACACGTCCCACGAGGTAGTTGGGCTGTCATCCCAGCTGAGGTTTCGGACCCGCTGGTGCCAACATGGCTGTTTACCTTCACTTCACCAAACACCTGCCACAGGGACTTTCCACAGGGCCCAGCGTACAGAGTAATTGTTCTAATTCACCCAATATGATGGCGACATGTGACAGTGTAGCACCAGATTAGGGAGAAATTGCCCCAAGCAGCTGCTAGTAATCAAATTCAAGAGGGAAATACCAAGCATGTGAACTTGTAAGACAGTGGAGGTTTTGAAGTTAGCTGAGACACACCATACAAGTCAACACAAACATTTATTCATAAAGTGGCAGTCAACTATCCCTAAGCATATTAGACTGAAAGAATAAAACTTACAACATTTTTGGGGTCTGCATTGAGGCGTCCACCGGCATGTCCGTGCCAACATGTTCGTTTGTCTGTGAGCTGCACGTGCTGCAGAAACAGAAGAGCACAGAAAACCATCTCATCCCTCAGGGAATCATGAGGAAAAGTCAGACTGGCTTTCTTACTTTGACAGCTTCCAAAATATTCCGACTCTTGTTTGCATGCCATGTGACTGTTCTGATGTGCGGAGAGGAGTTCAGCTGAAGCACAAATAAAGACATGAGTGTTATACATCACTGTAGATCTGCACAGCAGCATTTCCTTATCTGATACACCTAAAGCCAGAGGTAAGTGACAGTAAAAAGAAGCAATTATCAGTGACATGACACCTGCACATAGGTTAATAAACCATAATACACTTTCATATTACACATCGAATGTAGGCTATAATATGCTATATGTACTTCTGAAAAAACACCAATCTGCATTTTAATATGTGCAAAAGGGAAAGCACTAAACAACCATATGTATATGCAGAATACCAAGAAAATACAGATGTAAAGAGACAAAAAAAAACAAAAAAAACAATATTGGGACATAAGAATGCACACAATGGATGGAGACCAAAGATCACTTTTAGTGACTGTTGGCTTCAAATCAAAGCCCAGTGATACAGCACTGAACACATATGAAGATTATTGAGGCGGGGTGTTAACAGGATTTGTGACGAGGAAGCTGAGCTTCTCAATTGGTGCTGGGACAGAAACTTATGTGTGTGGTGTGTTGCGATGTTAACATGGCCCATCACAGACCTCTTTATACCTCTTTGCTGCCACCACACTCAAGTGACACAATATAAACAGGATATTGAAACTCCTGAATACAATTTTAAGTTCTTATTATGGCACATAAATGGGCACAGATATACACTTTATATTTATATGAATGAATCACGCAATATGTTTTACAATGTAGGATGAATAAATGCTAAAGTCTAATTAAAAACATAATATAGAAAAAAAAGGTAATTCTGAATGCATGGTGCAGCACTGAGACAAGAACTACTGTAACCAACAGTGTGTAAGCCAACTTTCATTGACAAAAGTGAAACTGAAACATAACGACGGTGCAAACAAGTTGGTGCACAAGTCTAAAAGCTGCAAATGATCTCACACTTGGACTTTTGTTTATTTTTGCCATTCGGTTCTTGATGAACCAAAAACCAATTTGTTTTTTTCTAGGCACAGCCAGGAGAAAAAAAGCTTTGTGATAAAATAACACTACAGTAGCTAAAAAAATGGTGTGTCCACAGGAAGAAAGAATAGAGTTTTCAAAATTCCAAGAAAAAGTCAAAATCAAATCATTTTAAAGATTTGTTTTTGATTCAAGACATCAAATCAAGACAATCAAAAAATAATTGACAACAGATTTCTATTTTAACCTTGGTTCTTTGATGAAGCCTTGTACAGTCTTGAAACCCATGTAATTAAATCTCCAAAGACAAATTAGAAAATGCACAAAATTAATAAAATAAATGTGTTTTCTCCTTTGCTGATTTTCCCCAATTATAGGAGATGAGCGGGAAAAAATGATGGCAACAGAAGTATAACAGTTGTCAAGTTTGCGAAGGTGAAGCGCCCATAGTTGGCCATCACGTCGAACTGTTGGAGAGTCTTGCAGCCACTGGTATAAAGATGAGTTTATGATGCGACTGTAAGAGCTCTCCATCCGACACAGTTCACTGTTGAGAGGATACAAGGGGCTGTTCATGACGCTCCCTTTTGTATCTGCTGCTCTTATCCATCACCTCCTCCACACAGAGCCAGGCTTCTTCACCTTCTTATTCAGCCTTCAAGCTCCACCCTCCGCAAACCACTAATGCGCTGTCGATTAGCAGAAAGTGAAGGACATGAACCACCTTCAGGAGAATAGATGTCTTGAGGCGTCCAGGTTAGTGCCAAGCAGAACACCTCGCAAGGTATACAGGTATATATATATATATATATATATATATATATATATATATATATATGTATACTGAGTACTACTACTGAGTACAACAGAGTGTGTGTGTATATACATACACACACTCTGTGAAGTGTATATATATATATATATATATATATATATATATATATATATATATATATATAAAACACTCTCAAGTGTTGTACTCAGTAGTGGGAGAGTCAGTAATATTGTTTTGGATGGTGTGGCTTTCTTACACACACACATATATATATATATATATATATATATATATATATATATATATATATATATATATATATATATATATATATATATCAGTTTGACATTTAATTTGACAAAGTTGTTTTTAGAAATAATAGCTTTAAAACTGCCTCAACCTTTGAACTAATTTCTATTTAATAATTAATTTAATTAAAATAAATGTGTACCTGGTGTTTGTTTTTGACGTCAGGGGGATAATCAGTAACCCTGTCCTCCGGGTGGAACGAACCCTCTTATCTAATGCACGCTGTTGTAACCGCGTGACTCACTACTGCCGTGTACATGATAGCATGCTTCGCGTTCACGAGACTAGATAATGATTCGGCAATAAAATAATATAGCATACATTTAAATCACATAAACATGTATAAAAAAGTAACAATAATGTGTTATGAAGCAGGAGTGACACATGCTGTGGTTGAGCTAAACCTTAAGTTATGCTCGAACTCACAGTTGGTCAGTTCGCCAAGAGATATTTACGCGACAGTTCATTCACAAAAACACTATGACACCTGGGCTTTGTGACGTTCTGAAAAGCCACGCAACATGTTGTAGCCGCCCATAAAGTTCAAGTTATGAAGTCTTTCTTTCCTCCTGTCCTTGCTCTGACTGAAGCCCTTGGTGCTCTCCATATTGCTCCCTCACCTGATATCCAGTCTGGCGTCTGGGTCCACTTCTGTTTCCATCCAGGCGGCCACCCCAGACGTGATATGAGCAAGTGTGTCGCAGGAGAAGCGCTACCTTCCTCTTTTGGAAGCGAAAGCCACATTTCAGCGGTGCCAACAACATCGGCGCCATGTTGGCTGAGGGAGAAGGCGGTTAGTCAACACGCCGACTCTGACGTCATATCCTGTCCGCGCTGTCAGTTGTCGGCTAGCAATGCTCGGTTTTTGAAGACACGCTTTGTGAGTGGATTAAGTCAGATCCGCGTTTGGTCCACGCACCACGCATCGTTGGGATTGTTGGCCACTATACGATCGGCTTGATTAGTGGCTCGGCGAGAGCGTTCGGAGACTTATCTCCGCTGAAGTCGAGCGGAGGAGGCTAAACACGTTGTGCTGCCGCTAAGTCTTTGTCGTCGGGGGGGTCGCACTTGTTATCGTCCACAACTTCTGCTGCTTCAGAGCCAAGATGCCGTCCCACACCCAGCAGATGAACACTGTCAACAACGGGCAGGAATATCCTGTAAAGCAGGTCCGGTTTGCTAACAATAACAGCATACCGACGGTGCTGTCCAGCCCGGGGCCAGTTGACGTCTGCCCTCAGCCCATGACCCTGGACCCGCTGGGACCTCAGTTGAAGTTGCTGCCTCTAAATGACCAGATCCGAGAGCTGCAGACCATTATCAGAGACAAGTGAGAGCCTCATCATGTATAATAGTAATGTACTTCATGCATGCTTTTTAATAAAGTAGTAAGGGATAGCACAGTTGAAGAGGCGGGGGTCGAGGTTGAAAAAAGGGCAGGATCATAAATGAGTTTTTCTTAAGGACACTGACTATGATGTGAGTCAGGTTCTCGGCTGTGTATCCTACCACGGTGGCAGCAACCACCCAGCCTCTGTCATCCTCTCTAGCCAAAGAAAGCACCACATCCAGTTGCTCTAGTTTGGACTCGGAAGCAATTTCTAAAGTGACAGTTATGTTTGTGGGGTGTTGTGAAATGCAGTAAACGATTGACAGGATTGTGGAGCTTATTTATGCACAGCAGGGGGGAGGGGTAAACTGCAGCTCAAATTCCAGATTATGTACAATAACTATGGTGCCATAGAAAAAGCCTTAGAAAAACCCCGAGCAATTATTTCTATTTTCAGGACGACCAGCAGGGGAGACTTTGTGTTCTGTGCAGACCGACTGGTAAGTTCCTGCGCTTGGATTCAAGAAAGGCTGCTGAAAAACAAATTCATATGTTGCTTTCCAGATCCGTCTAGTCGTTGAAGAGGGCTTGAATCAGCTGCCCTACTCAGAATGCACAGTCACCACACCCACGGGTAAAAGGATTCAAACCTGGTGGCAGCCTTCAATGACATTTTAAATTCAATCTTCTCATCAGGTTACAAGTATGAAGGTGTGAAGTTTGAGAGAGGGAACTGCGGTGTTAGCATCATGCGGAGCGGTGAGTTGCATATAAGCTTGTTGTGTTCGGCTTACTTGTTACACTCCACATGTTGAATCTGGCAGGCGAGGCCATGGAGCAGGGTCTCCGGGACTGCTGCCGATCTATCCGCATCGGGAAAATCCTCATCCAGAGTGACGAGGAGACACAGAAAGCCAAGGTCTACTACGCCAAGTTCCCCCCAGATGTTTACAGAAGGAAAGTGCTGCTCATGTACCCCATCCTCAGTAAGTCTCCTTATCCAGCGATGATCTCAGTCCAAAGCTGGGAAATGTCACGAGATGAACCTTTTTTTTTTCCAAATCTGGTATTCATTCATTTTGAGAGATCTGTCTCAAGTTGACCTTCAGGACTGCGAGTCCACATTTCCACAGCACACCGGCTCATTCCCACTGTTCTGATAATTATGGCTCTCGTGGGGGAAATTACGCTCTGCCGGGAAGATGGCTACCAAGCTGCTGAAAAGCATAATGAGAGCCAACAAAAATAGAATCTCCCTTTTCCAGCGTCCTCCTGTTTTTGGAGGCCACGCGAGGTTGAAGGTCCATGTCATTATAATGAGGCGACACGTGGGCTTTTAGTGCTTAAACGTGTTGCGATGTAGGTTTTCTGCTGTGTGTTTGCAGGTACAGGGAACACAGTGATCGAGGCGGTCCGGGTTCTGATCGAGCATGGAGTCCAGCCAAGACACATCATCCTCCTCAGCCTCTTCTCCACACCTCATGGTAACATTGCTTTCTCAGTCTGATCACATCTCACCCAGTATTTCACTGAAACGGCTTATAAAGCTCAGCAGGAAGTAGTGTGAATGGCTTACTAGACAACACAGTTATGCTTTACTTGGTTGAACTGGTGAATATTGGAGTTTTTTTTCAAGACTTGTTTCCTCTCAGGGGCCAAATCAATCATCCAAGAGTTCCCAGACATCACAATCCTGACCACAGAAGTCCATTCAGTGGCTCCTACACATTTCGGGCAGAGGTACTTTGGCACCGACTGAAATCAGCCTGAGGAGCTTCACCTGTTTTTAATCAATATATGTAATGTGTTATTGTGCCTAAGGCTACAAATGATCATCCTTTATGGATACAAAATGTTTATTTATTTTGATCTCATTTTTGCTGTGAAGGCTTGAAACAAAACCATTCTGACATGTGGCAAGGTTTTATTTGCATGCTTCATTGATGGATCAATAAAGGTTTGTAAGCAGACATGAAGTATTTATTGGATGACAAGAACAGCAACCAATTTCAATGTGCTTTTTAAATCAGTGAGACAACGCTGAGGTCAAATTTGCCGTAATGTTATGGCGAACATACGGTCCTAGTGTTCAGGGTCTGACTCACTAAACTCATCACACACAGACACTCTTTATCAATAAATAGACACAAGACATAAAACATCCTTTTTTTTTTACATGCTTCTGATACCTAGTTAAAAAAAACGGTTTCTTCCATCCACACAGAACACCATGTTTGTGATACACGAGCCCACTATTGTCCACAAACCAAAGCCTGTACCAAATATAAGTAGAAAAAAAAACGAGTACACAAACACAGCTTCAAAAAAAATGACGTCACTTTGCAGAAACACAAAGACCCCACCCATCCTGTGGAGGAGAGTCAGACAAACACAGCTGTTTAAAAAGAAGGGGAAGACACCCTTCAGTAGTCCTTATCAGAAACCCATTGATTTGCTATTGCTGTTGATCCGTTAGTACTGCATTCGTATGACAGCCTTGGCCAAAGTGCACAAATAATCTACATGCATGCAGCATTGGTGTATGTTGGTTCCACTATGACTTCATAATTTACTGGTTTAAAACAAAATCTAAATGTAGCCCCTTAATCTGCGATAACGTGAGGTGAGGAGTCCTTTTTGTGTGGTGTTTGTACGCTCTCTATGTGCTTGTGCCACTCTTTTCCAGGCACTCCAGTTTCCTCCCACAGTCCAAAAACATACAGGGGTTAACCGATGACTATCTGTATACAGTAAGCTGTCTTTTGACCCGCTGACCTGTCCAGACTCTCGCCCAAGTAACTGGGATCAGCCGAGTGACCCCATAGGAAACAAACACATATTTCAAACATCTCTATTAAATGTTGATGTGAATTGAGACAAGGATTCCAAACCTTGCTCCTAAACCTTTGACCAAGACTGTCGGAGATAAACCCTGTATATGGTTAAATATGAGTGATGGCTGCTTGGTCAATTACACTCAACTAACAGCAAACCAAAATTGTTCATACAATTAAAGAGAATCAATGTGTAGAAAACACATTTAACTGAACACAGTGATACAGAAATGTAAGGCGCAGGTTAAACTAGGTGCACTCGCGTTGCAAATAAGAATAAAAATCAGGTTCATTTATTATCCATGGAACGATAGGAGCACACACAAAGTTGAGGCTCTGAGGCAGAAAGTAAACAGTGATATTGAGTATTTTTGCTCAACCATTCAACAAAGGTGATACATACAGCTCTCTCTCTGGTGACACTGCTGGTTGTCCATCTGGGTCTGCGTCAGCCTTTTTGCAGGACTGACTGCTGAAACTTGGTAACGTTCCTGACTTCAGATGCTGTTTGGAATGCACAGTGTGTGATATGTATCGGTTTCCACTGCAGCAGCATTGTCTTTGCTCTGGGAGCTCACTCCTCAACAACCACCGTGACAGACGGCTCTCCGTCCTCGTCTGAGAAGAGGAGAAAAGAATGTCTTGGTTAACAACACATGACCGCCAGGGGGAGGCAGAGTGTTTTGTCTGTTTGTCTCGTAAGCATTAAAACAGGTGGGAGTAAAAACAATAAGCAGCGACCACAGTCATCAAAAATAAAAGAATATCAGCATGTTTTACAAGAAGTAAGAGCAGTACTAGAGCAGTACGCCGCTGACAACAGAAGTATCGGCAACACTTTTATTAGTGTATACTGTAGATGCAGTGCTAGTCTTGTTTTGGTTAGATGTTGAAGGTTTGTAGTAATATATAAAGCGAAAGTAGCAGTAGCAGCAGTAGAACTTAAAATGCAAGTACTAGATGCTATTTCAAGAGTCAGGTGTATTATTAATACAAGCAAAAGTTAAGTAACAGAGTAGTTGAATTAGTATCATAAGTAGTAGCAACACATTGTTTAATAATACTACATTATTATTAATAATAATAATAATAGTCGATTGACATTACATAAGTCATATGTACATACACACACTGATGGCAGTAGACTCTGTCACCAAATGGACCAAGAAACCAATACTACAAGTACTAGTTCAACAAAATGGTGGCAACAGTTAAAATAGTGACATTGTCAATAAGACTAGAATCAGCAGTATAAGTGGTATTGCAGTTATTTGAATAGAAGTAACCAAAGCAGCAGTCATTACGTAAAAATTTGAAATTGTATTCAGTAAAGTGGAACCATAGTTATATGAGAAGGAGTAGTGGTAATAAACGTGACAGTAGTGAGTGTTATTGACCAGGGTTAGAAGCAGCATGCGCAGTTCTAATAGTAGTAATAATATATACAGTAGCAGGGAGTGCAGGACTAGCAGTAGCAGCAGTTGGAGCGGTTTTGCAGTGGTGTTCCTGGATGTTGTCACCGTAGCTTTTATAGCAGAGCTTGTTTACTTTTCTGAATCGTCAGTGCTCAGTATCGCAGCAAAACCCAATTTAGGATTTCTCTTTTACAGCCAACTGAAAAATACCTCTTCTGTATGTGTACCGTATTAAATCTTAACTGTTTGTGTGAGGACAAACGATTTAGACACACAGCTTCTATTCTCATCGTCAACACTCATTTATTTCCACACAGTCCACAGAGTTTAGTGACTATATTCCAGCAGCATGTAATGTGACTAACGTGCTCTCTTTGTTAGGAATCATAAAAGTCAGCTGATGCGGATTAAGGAAACCAAGGCCGAAGCATTTGTACCAACAACCTTTGTCAAAACAAAACAAGTAAAAGCTAAATAAACACACCAGGGAAATAATAAATGGTTGTTTTAATAGGACATGTGCTGTTATTTTATACCATCTGCAGTTATTTTAATGTCAGACTTTAGGGCACTGGGATCTGGAAAGCTTTATACGGACAGGAGTTTCACACGAAGATCGTGAGGACAGTCAGCTTGAAAACCACACGTCAAGAAAGAGTGCAAAGACATCATCAGCAAGATAAGGTCACCTTTGGATAACAACTATTGTTGAAATGTCTCCAAGAGCTGTTGATAATGGTGGTGGTCCACAAACGTGGGAATAAGTGTTCAGATGGAAAATATACTGGATTTTTAAGACAAAAGATAAAATCCAGAAAAGCTGACGCAGAGTGCCAAATCATGCAAGGAAAAGAGTGTTAAAGTAGAGCGTGCTGCGTCACCGTAGTGGTGGTGTTGCTGCTGCAGGCATTGTATCAATAATACATGAAGTAATGGCAGTAGTAGCAGCTGACGCAAGAGCTGTCGTAGTCGAAGTCATTTATGTAGTCATATGCCCCTGTAGTGGTAGTATTACGAGTAACCATGGGTATCCTCTACTGGTGCCTGGTAAGAACAATGATGTTGTTGTTCTAATCTTTTTGGCTGGTACAAATATTAGCATGAGGATTAGCTCATTCTAACGGCATGACTAAATCCATGCGCAAATAACTCACCGAAGCTTCCTTCCTCCGAACCGTCGTCAGACTCCTCCCACATTTCCCGGTTAGCCAACAGGGGGTTCTGGTACTCACTGCGGTTCTTCAGAGGGAAATAGTGTCCGTTCCCTTGACTGACATGCAGAGGACACAAAAACAGTGTTGCGAGGAAGCAGGGTTATAAATAAATCTGAACAATGACTGACAGAATAAAGGTGACATGATTTTATCAGGCTCCTCTTCAATTCCCAGCACATTACTCGCAATAGCAGAAAAATGATCAGTACATAGCCATCCTCATTTGGGTAAGAAGTGTCAAGAATATAGTACACTATGTCAACAATACTTAGTGGAATTTGGTGTCATGGTTTTGCTTCAGTTAATCAAACCAACCCAAGAGAAAAACACATTTTAGTACCGGTTGTTTCACTTTGCTATAAAAACATTTGGACTCTCCTTTACAACTCACCTTGTGCAGACTGGAATTAACCAAAGCCTTCGATCTTCGCCAAAAACCTGCTGAAGGTTTTTACGGATGCCAACATCAAATCCACTTTTATCTGGTCCACTGATGAAAACCGGTGCTGAAAAAGCCTCTGGAAGGAAAATGAATCATGAGAACGGAAAGAAAAGAAACAAAATCATTATAGTTTTTTCCTGGAGCACATTAGTAAATTAGTACCTAAAGTGGATCTGTTTTTGGCCACCAACCAGCAGTGGTAGCCGAAGAGGAACATGAGACTGACAAAGAACATGAGCGCAACAAACATGAGGAAGAGGACATGAAACTTTGCGGGCCCATTTTGCAGGTCACCCTGTGGGGGTTGGAGAGAAACAGGAGAGAGAAACCAGAGAAAAAAATTACCACGTGAAAGTATGCGTCATTGAATATGTTGTGATACAAATTTATCATATATCAATTGACATCTTTGGAATTTTAATCAGACAGTGAGACAAGTCTGAATTCAGTCATGACATGATGGCATTCAAATCTGGCTCTTTACAGGCATTAAATTGTGTTATAAACTACCAAACTGTCAAAAATGCAGTCAAGGCTCATGACTTCAGACATAAATTAGCTGATAAATTAGCACTTACCACCCAGAATTTGAGGAAATACTGAAAGACTGTGGCTGCGATGAAAACGCAGTATACCATGGAGTAGGAGAGGAAAAGCAGGAAAAACTTGTAGTTGGAAAACCCAACACAGTTGTTTACCCTAAAGTTGAAATAAAAAATATATCAGTAATAAAACAATAACTACAATTCAGAAAAGCAGAAATGATGTTTCGGGAGCACCTTACCAAGGACAGTGGTGGTCCATCTTCAAAACACACCTGCAATTAAAAGACGTTGTACATTTAAAATTGGTGATAAGAGCAAAGAAATTAAATTAAATGTTTATTTCAATCTCATTTGTTGAACTTCCATTGACATATGCATCAATCACATTCAAGAAAGATAAACATTTTTCTGGCCCTCATTCCTGTGTTTCCTTATGTTTCCAGAACAGAGGTTCTATGTTGTTGTAGGCAACACTATATGTTTATTTTCTTTTTTAGTGCTGCTTTTCTCAAGATGTTTCTACATTTTTGTCTGTGTAATGTCCTTTAATACATGCCCTTTTTTTGGTCATTTGCCATTTCCTTTACACCGTGTTGTGTGCTATGTTCAGTTGTTCCTGATCTTTGAAGTGTCTGCTTTCAAGTAGTCTGGAAGTCTGTGTGTCTGATACATTTTGTTGAATCGACAACAAACGTTGCATCGATATTTCATTTCTTCGGTAAGTCAGTCACATTTATACTTCTTTTTGTCAGAGTGAGGTTCTTGCTTGTGGTCAGAAAAATTCCCTCTTCTTCTATGTTTATCTTCGGCAGGAGTTAGTTTAAAGTCTTGGTAGGAATCTATTGCTGGATTGAAACATGACCACCAATATTTGTCGATCTGCCATCTCAGGTGATTCTCGCTCTTCAACAGAGCCTATAAGCACATCTCCAGGAATACGATTTGGCCCTGGCAACATAGATTTACTGTGAAGTTATCCTTAACCTGTTCACTCTCGTACAACTGTAATTAAACCTAACAACACCAACAGGAACAGGACCAGGACACAGAGAAGCGTCCACCGTTCTGCTGCGGCCTCATTGACAGGCTGAAAGTACGAGGACTTAGGAGGAGGGAGTGACTTACGTTTCACAGACAGAGCAGTGGTGGCAGCGGTCAGGCTTCAGCACCTGGCAGCGGTCACAGAACCTGATAGCTGGAGATAAAAAGATGGCCAGTTGAATGAGCGACATTTGAGCTAAGTTTACCCTTCGCTTACTTCCTGCTGAGTCAAACACAGTCTCTGCAATCAGCACTAATGAAAGAGATGCCTTGGCTGATTATTCCTGACATGGACGCCGTGCGGGGCCGAAAGCGAACTTGATAACAACATAATAACAAGAGGGGGAGATGTGATCTTTCTACAAGGAAACTGGGCAGTTATGTACTTGAACAATATGGATGCATTGTTCTACTTTAATCAGTTGAACAGTGGCATTTGTCCATTGTTGCAACTGTTTTAGAATGATACAAGGAGCACGATACCTCCAGACTGTGCACGGGTGAAGATAGGAAGTTTCTTTGCGATTTCAACCAGGATTTGTTTCTGAGCATCTGGTCTCTCCTCCATCTCGTATCTCTGCTTGTCTGAGTAGGACAGCTGGAACTTAAAAAAGAAAGACCCATTTAATACCAACATTAAATGATAACACACTTTAACACTAACAAAAAGAAACTGAGGCAATTCAGTTCCCATCAGTTACAATGCGTTTTCTTTTTTATAAGTTTTACATTTAGGCACACACTGAATGTGGTTAAAGGGGAAATCAAAGTCGTGAATGACATGCTTCAGTTATGTATATCTTTCACACGTCACATTCTACCTACTTTTTTGCAGGGAGTAGCGGGAGGAGTGAAGATGGACTTCCAGTACGTCCAGGAAAACATCACGAAGCAAATGTGAAACACCAGCAGATAAGCCACTGAAACCAAAGACGGAAATCACTCATGGAACACGTTTACACACGTGAACGAATTGTAGAATAGACGTGATCGAACCTTTTTCCACGGTGTTGGTGAGCGTGACTGAAAAACAATCACGAGACGACATGAATCGCAACATTGAGGTTATCTGGTTGAACTGGTTTGACTGATCACAACAAAAACACCAGGAACGAGCTAACGCTATCACCCGAAAAGACAAGTCGTTGCCCAGCTCTCTAAATTATGCTTTCAATAAACAAGACAGGGAGACAGTTTTGGAAATTTAACACTGATGCCATAGAATAAACGAGCCTCCCCTGGACACTTCCGGCTGCCGAGCTAGCTACATTCCGTCTATGTTGTGCGGCAAACGATCGCGACTACTACTTTCCCAGACAAAATCACAGTACTTTCTACTTACACAGACATAACTGGAACACATAGGCGTAGTACGACCAAAGGACCACGGACGTGATGATGAGAACAGGTATCCAAGAGAACACCCTTTGACAGCATCTCAAACCTTTGGAGAGAGCCATACTCCAGCTACTCTGGCTTCATTTCAGGGATCCGCTAGTATTCCTGGGCTCCTGGATCGATGTTATCGGAGAGCGATTAACCACACTGCTGGAACGGCAGAAGATCTGTTGATGCTTCACTTCTTATTAAAATAACTGCAGTGGATATAAACTTAATTTTTGACACTTATAAATACACTTTAGGACGAGGTAAAATATGAAGGACTGTGGTTCTTTGGAACACTTAAAAAACTACCAGCACCTCGTGAAATGTACATCGCATCAATCAATCCAACAAATATATTCAAACTGCATTGGTCAATACCAAAGGTACCATAAAAGGTACCACTTCAGGTACTGACCATTGCAAAAAGGGAGCGGTAGAGGACACAATATCATGCAATACCAGTTGCCAACTGGTATTGTGATTTACCTCATATTAAATAGCATATTATTATGGCAACACACCTAGCGAACAAACGTTTTATTCAGTATAAAATTACAGTTACCTCAAATTACATTAGATAATTTCAATAAACTTGACGATTTTTGTCCATCCGTTTATTGTTATTATTATTAATAATAATAATAATAACAATAATAATAATAATAATAATAATAATAATAATAATAATAATAATAATAATAATAATAATAATAATAATAATAATAATAATTTATTTTTTTTTTATAATAACGGATTTTATTTTGTACAATGGATGTTTTGCCTACTCCACACCAGCAGCGGATCGTCCTGCAAAATAAATTGTCCACCTCCCTAACTATATGTCTGTATTAAAGGATTATGTTTTTTATTTTACAAACACCTGCATTCCATCAACCTGGAGCGTACTCCCTTGACACTTTGTAGCATTCACCAATAGGAGGCAGTGTGAGACCCTTATAGCATCGCTGGCTCGATTCCGTGGAACCGAAGAACAATAAAGCTGGATTTAACGCACAATTAATGAAAAAGAAACTGATGAGCGTCCTGTCTTGTTTTTAAAGTACATTTTAAAGGATATTAATTTCTCGTATTAGTGCTCAAAATGATTTGCAAAATGCTGTACACCTTATCTGCACACACAGTTTTAAGATATTGATCTGTAGGCCATAGACAGCACATGCTTATGCAGATCCATAATTATATTTATGCAATTTATAGCAGAAAGAAATATCACCCTGTAGTCGGACCGATCATTCATTCATTTTCATGCGGGCTGGAACACGATGCTGGCTGTGAACATATGGGGTGAGTGGTTGGGTGCCTGCACATGTCCCATAGAGACACAACTACACTCACATTCACAGCGTTGGACAATTAAGGGTTTCAACTGTATAGTTGAACCTGGTCATCCCAGTAGGGCTGACACACTGAGACATTCCCACACCAGCCTGAAATCATGAGTCCAGCCATGTATAAAATGTAATCGCACAATCCCAGCTGAGGAAATGAATGACATTAAAGGCGATGCATTGATGCGTCACAGCCACTCATTGGACTACGAGGAGGATACATATGAGTGACACCTGACCTAGATCTATTCTACTCCTGCTGTTCAGAGTCACTGCTTCATTACAGAAAATCTTGTATTTAATTCAGATGACGGAATAATCACCTCTACAATGAATATCCCAGTTAAACCAGGAGTACAATGCGACTCCAGTAAACAAAGGCCTGTGCCTTTTATTGGTCCCATTATGTCTTGAAAGATAACATTTTAAAAAATCCCCTGTAAAATCATCTGACTTCCCGGGGATCAACAGGTCTGATGTCAGTGGAAAGAGGATCAGCCCTGATCTGTGACTAAACGTCATCTTCATGTTTTCAGAGAGGTGCAACCTTTATTTTGACTGTGCTCTTTAGACTTCTGGACCACCGTCATCCTCTGACGTGCGCAATAATCGCCCCGTTACTGAACACTCCATAAGCTCTCACCATGTCCGGGGACCCTGGCGCAAGCAGAGCGTTTCACCACAGACTCAGGCCAGCAGGACTGTTCCGACGTGCGGAGACGCTTTATGTGCTCCACAATAGCACCTGCTCTTTCCTTTACGTAACAATACAGAGTCGCATCCTTCTGGGACTGGAGTGTGAGGTGGGCCACGACTGCTGTTCCATCACACGCATGGTCACGTCTCACTCTCGCAAGGCCTTTCCTGGTCATTTTCAACACGTCACTTGCTCTAGATCACTTCCTTCATAGCACGCAGCAAACCTACACCCCTCCTTCCTCCCTCTTTGGGCTACAGTGTCGGCGGTCGGTGATGACAACTCCTCTCTCATTCAACCACTCACTGGAGGCAGGGAGCGGCCGCCCATCCATCAACACAGCAGCAAACCCCTCCACTACAAAACTATTGTGACGGGCAAAATAGTAACGACCTTTTAATCAAAACATTTTCCCCCATGTGGAAGTGAAACACAAAAGCACCTATCAGCAGGTTGGGGCAGACTCCAGGTCTCGGAGGTGTGGGTGAGAGCCGCGGTTGGAGGTGCATTCCAAGCCGCCCTGGTGGAAGTCTACATAAACAGACAGTAGGGATTGGACCGGTGCCCGTTTTGGGGAGAAGCCATGCGTGTCTGCAGAGAAGTGCGAAGAGATGGGCCTTCACAATGCACCACCATGCAGAGTCATTAGGCACAATGGCCGACACGGTCTGGAGTGTATCGAGTTTGCTCTTGAGCTGCTGCTCGCTGTTATGCCTTGAAGATGAAGTGGCACTTAGAGTGTGCGTTTCATTTGACCCGAGCTTGTCATGTCAGCCAGTTGTGCGGCGCAGTCACGGCTGATTCAGGGAACGCTGCTGTTGCTGAGCTGCACATAGGCTAATTCTGCAAAGTTCACAGCACAATCGACTATCAGATTTCTCCTCACTTATAAATAAGACTTTATCAAACATTGTTTCTGGGTTCAGGCACTGACAGTCGGCACTTCATGCCTTCCTCACTTGTCAGATCTGCACGTGTCCCAGAGATATTGTGGCGTGTGTGAGTGTCTGTGACGGCATGAATTTGCTCACCCTTAAACATCCAAGTATTAGGACTTTGTGGGGTCTAATCCAGCTACTCAGGCAAAAGGCAGGGGATACCCTGAATATATATATATATATATATATATATATATATATATATATATATATATATATATATATATATATATATATATATATATATATATATATATATATATATCAATTCAATTTCACCTTGACAATAAATAAAGTGCTGAGTCCCTGCTGATTCACTCTGATCTTCAATTTGAGGATCAAGAAAAAGCTGATCCATAAGGCAAAGCTCTGGTTGATGTTTCAAAGTCGGCCCTACTAATGGTCCGTAATGCAGGTGCAAGTGAGTGATCTCCCTGTAGAGGTGGCATCTTATCCAGACGCATTTTTGAGGAAGCCTCATTGATTTAGCTCCTGCACCAGCGACGGGAACTTGGAAGGACGAACAGATATGTCTGTTACCGACGATTTCTTCTGCTTCTTCTAAATTTTGAGAGCAAAGCTGAGGATCATTTCTGGCTGTGTGGCAGCAGCGGGACATCACAGCTCAGTGGTTAAACGTGTACTTACTGTTGAAGCAACAACTTATACAGTAAGTCATTTGATTCTTTGTCACCATAACAGCTATGAAGTAACATTTCTTGTCGCGGGCGCTGTTGTTGTAACATGTGGAGTCGTGGTTTGACTCCAGATGTGTGTATGTGTGTGAGGAAGAGGAATGAAGCTGCTATTTGTCGTGCGTGTTTAAAGACTGTCTCCATTTTTTTTTCAAACACCACAAGTTGCAGTATTGTATTTGATAGGATTTCATTCCCGGCATGCTTGAACGTCTGGACGCTGAATTCATCATGTGTGCATCCGTTTGAAGCAATAGCAGAGCAGATATTGGAAAGTCTGCATTCATCTTTACGTATTATCATTGGTGTACATCCAGGTGATCACGGACACGTTTCCGTGCGCACTTGCCCACATTACTTCACTCAGACAAAAGACAAGTGTGCAAAAATCAGACGTATGCAAAGGATTAATTGGAGCGACAAACCAGTCCCTGAAAACACAGCAATGACTTCAAATGAGGTGTCATTTGCAATTTGGGCTAACACAAGGCAGAATTAAGTATTCCAGCGTTCAATTATACACACGGAGAACTGCATCGTGTGCGCATGAAGCTGTCATGTCGGAGAATAATGCATGACAGTCCCACACTTTCAAATCACAGAGCCAAGTGTTCTGACTGAAAGCATCACTGCAGAACCTCAAAGACAAACGCGCAAATCGGATGATGGGCCCTGCCGACTTCAGACGTCTGGAAAGCTGTTAGGTCAGCGTGACATCAGCAAAAGAGAAAGGGCTCTCAAACATTATTCTCGCCTGGTTTTCTGCTCATATTCACACTTAACAGTCGAACAAACAATGACAGGGCGGGGAGGTATTGCAGACACCTCACCCAGCATGTGTGAAAATACATCTGCTCCAGGGTGGAGACCTGGATGTCTTCAACAATCATGGAAATTTAAATGGCCCCGCCATGAAGAGGGCAACATGTACAGCGTTTAATAAAGCCTTTTCATGACACTGTCGATATGTCACGCACAACAAGTGACTGATGTTTTACAGGCAGCCATTGGAGCACACAATGGGTCGGACTTAATGTTTCAGCTTAAACAGATTGATGTGCGCTTTACACACAAGACTGACAACTGAGCAGAGTTTTGTGGGAAGATGACTTCAGCTCTTCTCTGGTTGGAAACATAATAGGAGTGTTCTCAGGTTCAGGATCAGTTGTGTTTGGATTCAGTTTGTTGAGAGAGAACAGAAAGGACGAGGGAAGAAGATAATTTGAAATCTCACAGTCGAGTCTCCTTACACTGTTTCTTTGCTAAATATATCCACTGAGAAAACACACACACACACACCATTGTGGTGAGGAGGACAAGTGCCTGGAGCTTTCGGCTCCTGTGTGAGACCCTAAGGTACCGTGGATGGGAGTGAACACGACTATAAATAATATAATTATTGTCCAACGTACCATGTTGCTAATCCTGATTAACCGTAGTCAGCCATTAAACACCATGCAATTTAAAAAAAAGTCATTCTGAGGGGTGAATATATCTGGGTTCCTTTCTGGAGCTCTCACTGGGAACACACAAAGAGTGTTAGATAGCTATAGTTTCCCTGACAACCTCTTTGTACAGGTTATTTATGAGAGAGGCATTTTAAATTGAATGGAAGTTGGAAGTTAATGGACACAAAATACTGCACCAATGAGGTCTGTCTTTCAGATGACCTGTTATTGTTCTTTACTGTATTATTCCTCAGTAGTGCTTAGCATGAAAATGGCTTCACAAACACTTGGTCTCCTCAAGAAAAGGACAGAAGAAAAAAGGAAAATACGAAAGAGAAATTTGATTATATTCAAAGTAATTTTACTTTTGTTGACAGATTTTTAATATTAATAAAAGTTCCATAGTGGGTGTAGTCTGTTCTGCAATCATCAGTTTCCCTCCATTATCTAGCCAATCTTTGATTAAACATTGAGCCATTTCGAAAATGCAATAGACGCGCATGAATAAAAATGCCAAAAATATATGTGCTAAACTTGATTCTTTCAAGGTGATTCTTAATCGTTGCTCTCCCGTACCGTATGTGACTGGATCTGAAGTTAATCATCCATGTTTTTAAAAACATCAAGAGCACCAGATCACTTTTCAGCTATAGTAGAATTCTTGTCACATGACACAACGGCGTTATACTTACTACATGTTTTTGCTCGGACTGTGCGGCTTCACTTGAGAACACAGCAGGTCACCACTATGTGAAGATTCTTTCTTGACATCCTGGCTCAAAAAGCGATTACTCACTGACTGTGCAGTGGGGAATAGACTGAGGTGAAAGGCCTCATTGGGTTCTGATGATCCAGCTCTACTTACGCAACCGCAATTGGCTTCACTTGGGACCAAATCTGTCTTCCTATGCCATGAGTGTCAAAATTGCTCACCACTGTACGTAGAAACATACGGCGAATAACCCCTAAACTCATCAGTCAGTCACTCTCTCAGTAATGACGCTGAACTATTTAAGCATAAATAAACTTTACAGAACCATTGCTCGGGAGACCATGATGTAAAGTCCAGTCGAGCGTCGACTCTACCTGCCTGTGAAGTTCTCCATCTCACCACGTTACACTCACCTGCGGAGGGCGAAGGTTAATTCAAGTGTCAGAAGCAGAAACTCTGGTACCAGATGTGCACATTGCGACGTGAGCCAGATATTCTGAAGCAGGGAGCTCTGACAGAGTAGTAATGTGGCATGATGAAAGTTCGGGTGACAACAGCTCATCTGTCTCCCGCTCTGGCAGCTTGCAGTAATTTATGTGCAGCCCATTTGATTCATCGACAAAAGAATGCATTCCAAGGTTATAAACTCATAAATATTCCCGCAAACTGGTGACCTCTGTTAATGACAAAAAGTTACATTTCACCAGGCCTCGCTTTGTCTCCCCGCTCCCAGAATCTGGGTTACTTTCCCAGACTGGAAAGGGGTCTGGAGTTATCATCTCAAAAATAGATTCCGGTGCAGGTATTTTTGGGACTCTTACCATTTTCCATTGGAGCTCGCAGGGCCCTGCTGTGGGAAAGTGAAATAGAACACAGGGCTCAACCTGTGACAGGAGGGGATGCAATAAGAGAAAGATATGACACAGTAATGGCACAGGAAAACAAACATAGATAAGGTGAGGGGATGGGATCGCTGACAAGCCGAAAAGCCCCGATGTTGCCGCTGATACATTATCATGCTTCAGGTTACCAAAGCAAACATGTGAGAATGTTTTGTTCTTGTTGTGCCAGGAATGTAAGAGACACAGTCTGAGACCGCAGGGGGTTAGTTGGTAGTCATAGCACATGTTGTTGACCTTTTCTGTACCTCCACAGAACCTGGACCCGTGTCTGTGCCCGAAACTAACATGCCTTTGAAGTGTGGACAGAAAGCCAGCAAGCAGGCGGAGGAACAAGCAGAGCGAACCATCCATTTCAAATTGTTGCCAGCAGGATCACACTTCATTAGCTGAGATTGCTTGTAACTGTCTGTAGTGCACTGCTGAGAAACTCCATTCGGAGGATGTTCAGATATATAGGCATCAGTACAGTAGGTTTTGTCGAATTCAGCAATGTTTAAAGTCACGCATCTTGTTTGTAACTGCCGCAGGACATTAATTCCGTCTCTTGTCTTTCAGCTCAAGCCGATCCCAGCTGCACGGGAGAGAGGCGGCGAATACACTTTTATATAACTTCAAATAATATGTTATAATAAAAGTGAATGCATTTTTGTCCAAAGCTATTCACTACCATCATTGACCATAATGCGAAAATCCATCTTCTTGCCTTTACTATTACAAACCAATGAGAGCGCAGTTTCAGGTCACATGTCTCACATGACAGTCCATCACCACCTTGTCGTCCATTCATACTAATACGTGACTGGTTTACACATCCACTTTAATTTTGTGGTGATATACACAGAGTGGGAAATTCTTCAACAAGATGAAGAAGTGATTGGAGCGCTCACCAAGATGGACCCAGAGATGACTGCATCTAAATCGTTTTCACACAGTCGATAAAGGGCTACAATTCTGCCTCTCCTATCCACCATCTTGACATTTTATTAACTCTAGACCTGCACCCCGGAGATTTTTTTTTTTGGCGACCACTCGGGTGGGCATAGAGCAACAAGTCTTGCCAAGTTCTGTACAGCTTGACTTTTGTTATATGAATGGAACATAAAGTGTTCATAAACTCTTTGAAGGTTTTAAATACAAAAAAATGTGTTTAAACTAATGGTTGGATATTATTTGGACATTGCAACATTTATTTTAAATATATGTATATAAAAAGCATTGAATTATATAATGAGTAATTTTCCTACGTTGTTTGTGGTTGACCCCTCTCTTTATCAGCTGGAGGAATCTTATTTCCCTAAGTGGAGCCATTGATGTATTTTAAATGCTCCTTCTTTCCATTGGCAGTCTAGCAAACCCTGGCAGCTGAGTTGTCGGATCAGTGGTTTCAGTCCCACTGCTGTCAGGAGCCGCTGGCCAGACTGACAGCTGCTCGGAAAGACACACTCGTGGGCCCAAATACGACCTGTGCTTCCCAGTCTCAGTGCAAACATTCGCTCACATATCTTACAACTGCAGATTGATTAAGTTCTGCTCAATCCGTCTGTCGTGGCTGCTGGCTACATTCAGCCATTATTCAGAGGAGCCACCGCTAAAACACTGCACACACAAACGCTAACTTGGACAGCAATGAGACGAGCAGAAACATGCTTTGCTTGGATAGTGAGGTAAGATTAATGTGATGAAGTGCGGCACATCTGGCTGTAGTGGGTGTCAGACTAAAGACATCTCAGCTTAATCTCTTGTTATTAATAGTAACTCAAGAAACGATCAAGATAGGCGCTGTATATACAGCGCAGCCCGCGTCACCATAACAACTCATCCTCCAGATAAGAGAACACACTTCTCATGACACCACCATCATGAACAGAGAAATAGAGTTGTCATTCTCAAAAGAGCTCTGTGTTCACTTCAGGTTCAGGCGCGAGTTAAGTGCCATTAAGTGTCACCTCCAAATGGTCCCCTCATCTTGAAGCCACATAAAAAGTTAATTCTATGCACTGGAGTACCAATGAGAACTTTGTTACATTGTATTTTCCATTCAGAACCAATAGCCAAGAGAAATATGGCAGGAGCAGCAGTTCTACATCAAAGTCATGGCTGCGGAGAGAGAGAAGGCAGCAGAGAGGGAGGGGTTCCCATCATGCCGCTCCTGTGTATCCCTCTCTCCTCTTCCCGCCCTGTCAGGCTGCAGACACGCACTGCCCGGGTGCAGCGGCGCTGAAGCTCAGCGCTGGGACGGCAGCCTAACTATTTAGCCTCCGCAGCCATCCACCCGTCACGCTTGACACTTCTCCCTGCACTCCCTCAGCACATTAGCATAACAAACTTTCCACTTGACGTAGTTCTCATGAGATGGACGGGTCTTTCAGGAATGCCTATTTTCCGGAGGATGGATGGCTACTCATATGGTGTGAATGTATCTGTGGGACACAGGCGGCCTCTGCGCCGCTCTCGTGGATTCCCAAAAGCTTGTAAAAGCTGCTTTCATGTCACGTAGTCCAGTGTGGAGTTAATGAGTCCTGTATTTTTTACAACTGCCATTAATAGAACCAAGACTTGGCCCTCCGGCCGTAGAGTCCATTTAAGGGATGTAAATGGGTCAGACTTAGGTAAAAGTTGTAACAGATCGTTATTACTACTATAACTGCGATCCTGAGTCAGACTCATGTCGAGCAGACGGCTGGAGAATTGACTCGACAATTGCACACTGTAGCCCGCAGTGTGAAACCCGCCGCATTCGACTCAGGGAGAAGTAGACTGCACTGAGATTAATGCCCCACCCTTTTTCCCAAGTGACGCAGCCAAGCCAAGGTGTCTCTCTGGGCCTGAAAAAACCACCACCAGTGCTGCTTTTGAACTATGCAACCAAAGAAAACAAGCTGAACAGGCATTTTAGAAAACAATAAATCATGTCAGCCATCAGGTTTTCACAAAAAGCTATTTTACAAAAAGCATTTAGGGGTTCACTAACCCCAGATTTCTTTGGTTTCTTCATACATCAGTGCCAAAGGATAATAACAAATTATTAAAATCGACAAATGTAGAGAATTGGCATCTTCCATAGAAATATTGGAAAAGTGTCCTAAAATATTTTGATACTACTTCATTGAGCTGTCATCTTTTGTTTAGTTTAGTTTTTTACTTCATATTGGTTGGCTGCATGAAACACTGTCACAGATCTGGATCACAACATGGGAAATCCCCTCGATCACCTCCAACCTTTCCACATGTTTTGAGGAAAGACTGAGGCACATGAAATTGCTTAATTGAATAAAAGATGCATTGCATTGATGGAACACTTCGTCCTCATTAGCGAGACTATCTTTGCGTCACGACTGAGGATTCTGCAACTGATAGTGAGTGACACATGAGTCATCAGCACAAACTTTCTCTTTTAGTTCAGCTCTTCTGCTATTATCAGTCACCATCTCCCCGAGCACAACAGCACCTCCAAACTAAAATCCTCCTTTGGGCAAGACAATAGCATTTCTCAACAGTGTCCCTGATACCTAAGACGCAAAAGCTGGCGACAAAATCGACTCTCTGAATCTCTTATGTCAAGTAGAATCACTGCAAAAGTGACTGAAAAACAACTGTTTAGCTATCATATATCCAATTTCTTCCAGATGAAGCAGGAACACCTCCCTAGGAAGAGGTTGAAGAGACCTAAGCATCCTTAACAGACGCATCTACACTAGATGTGATGGAACAGAGATTTTGTTTTGTGCTTCCTCCAGATCCAAAAATTCAGCCCGAATTTTGCACCCTATCACTCACTGAAAGATCGGGATTTTTGCTGCGAAAATATACTTATCTTGGCTGTTTGTAGCCACTTGTATGTTCATTTGTCTTGTCATATTTCATTTCTTAGGTCACTACCAAAAGCTTTTGAAGGTAAGCTTGTAAAGCTAATAGGAAAGTTTGGCTCGGCTGCACCACTGAAGCTCCACCAATCCCTCATTATCAAACAACCCTATGAGATATTGGAGAGATCATTTGGATGACACTTTCCATCGTATCAGTCAGAGATCCACTGCCTTGACTTTAATATTCGAGCTGTTGGAGGCTACAAAAATGACTTATTCTTCTTATTTACTCTTCACTTATCGATCCCTTAAACTTTATAAAAATGGGAGAGTTGTTGCACATTTAATATGGGATTGAAACGTGAAACTAATTTGAAACTGTTTTTTTGGGTCTGGCTCCTGAGCCCTCGAGGTTTGAGCGCTGAGCCCGGGACATGTTTGTTATTTCATCGATCATTTGCACATAAAATCATTCTTAGATCAGTGAAGTGATTCCCATTTTTTGGCAAGACAATGCTAAAATGGTATTATTTTATCTCTTCATGGCATAATGAAGAGATTAAAACTGCAATATTGTGTTTCAAACAGTCTACTCTTCAATAAACCATCAACCTCCTGTGTGTCCCGGGTATAAACAAAGACTCTGACACAGAAGAGACTTGGCCACGTGAGGTCTGTCTGGTCAGAGCGAGGTCACCTCCTGGGCCATCCGTCAGGTAGCACATCCCCACATGCAATAAATCCCGGCTGAGATCGAAAACACACGTCATTAATGGCGGCGTCTTATCTGTGATTGATGATATTGATTTTGTTTTCCGTGCGTTCTCATTCTGAAATGTCTCCTCAGCATTTAGTCTGATTGCTGAGCACTGGCATCAAAGAGTGGCCGGGAGAAGCGGACACGATGTGTCCCGGGATGGCTTTGTGACACGCACAGGAAGGGCTTGGACACGTGCGTCTCGTGAGAGCGCTTCTCATGAGACCTAACAAGGCTTTACCCAAAGGTCAGCTATGCTCGCAATGCTTTCGTGTCTGATTGAATCAATGGCTGCCTGTACTGGCGTCTTAATAGTCACCAGGGGTTGTGATGGAAGTCATTTTCCTGCTGTTAAACCACAGAAAGAGGAGGACAGCCGTCCTCACGAATATAAAGGGCATCCTGATTCGCAAATCACTGATGAAAGAAAATAAAGAAGTACGCTTTGATTCATGCAATACGGAAGTTTCTTGGATTAGTTGTGAGCAGATGAGGCGCTAAAATCACAGCGACTAGAAGCATGAAAGGAAGACTGGGCCTCACACTGGATTGCAGGACCATATTCAAAGCTTTTGCCTTCTAACTACCTTAGGTTGAACCCTAACTGTAAACCAAATGACACCTTTAAAGGAGTGTGACAAGGGAAGGTCAAAGCCTCTGGTGTGGAACAGCCTGAGCGGAGTAAACAAGATCAGAATGCAGCTGTGGATATAAGGGAGAATGTTTGTTATTGTCACTGAATGCTTGCCCCTCAATATTAATAGGGAAAGATGGAACATTTGCGCTGAAACTGTTGTACAAAATGCAAGTTTAATGAAAGAAGGCAGTTGAACTTTTATAGAAACTTTGACTTCCTAACCACACAGATAGCATCTACATTTTGTGGCTGTGCACTGTTGTAAAAGAAAATATTGCAGTTTTCCTGGAGTCCGTCAGGCTTTTTGTTTCCATTGGGTTTTCGTTCACGTGATTCAACGGCGGCCATATTGGTTGGTTGCATGTTACAGTGCTGCCCCGGACCAGACCTGGATCACAACAGGGAAATCCCCTCAATCACATCCGACCTTTCCACATGTTTTGTGGAAAAACTGAGGCACATGACATTGTCCAATAACTTTAATTGAATAAAGGATGTCTTGCATTGATGGAACACTTCATCCTCATTAGCAAGAATATCTTTATGTCATGACTGAGGATTCTGCAACTGATAGTGACACTCAAAAATAAAAAAAAATAGTGAAGATTTGTCAGCTTTGTGCTCAGCTCTTCTGCTATCAAGGGACAGTACAAGCAGTGACTGGTTGTCTCCCATTGCCTCCCCAAGTGTAAGAACACCTCCACCTGAGCTCCTGCAGGACACCTGGAGATTCCTTTTTTTCCTTCAAGCATAAACAAAACTCTGAGATACAGTATCTGGAGAACTTCCGTGTCAATTTGAGAACCATGCCATCTAGACCTCCTCCACAGAGCTGCGCCACCGGTTGTGAATTGTAACATGATGTGCTTTTTGGAGGATTTATTGGTGGACCAACATTTTAAGAACGGGTGTGATCTCATCTTTCCATCTATGGTGACCTCTCATTGTTCCAATTTGTTCTTAAATTATTTGCAGGAAAAGGGAAGTGGTGAACTCGAGGCAGAAAGAATAGAGCAAGTTTGATCGCAAGTAAAAACAATTAAAATCGTGTTCTATGTGAGTAGCATACTGCACGAGCAGAAAGCTGAGAGAGGAGAAGGGGTGGACGATAAAATGGTTCACGGAACATTGTCCTTCATTGAGAAACGCAAGGGCAGTGTCGAGCAGCTAAGTGTTTGTTGAACACCGTGAGGCCAAACATGTTAACAAGTCTTTATCGATTTAGTAATGACATTCCCGTCCACTCTATCTCCACAGGGTGCCCCACCCTAACTGAATCCAGATGATCTCCATCATGTCATACTTGGAGAGGAACCAATCTTACATGACAGAAGTGGGTGGGTGTTTCTATACTTCTGATAAAAATTGGGAGAGTAGGAAAAACATTTCTAAAGGGACACTCTATTAAACCAAAGGCATGAGGCCTTTTCCACAGATGTTTTGCACATTGGCCTGAGTCAGACAGCGCGGCTGGTAATGGAGTGATAGGCAGTGTACAGACTTGCTCCACTGAGAGCCATTTTACGCCTTTCAGGGTGTTCAAAAAGTACATTATCAGGACCGCACACGCGCGTACCTCTCACACAGACTCTTCCCATACGCCTTCTGATCACAGGCCTTTTTGGCGGCTCACATTTGGAAGTTGTGAAGCACTATATTCTCTACACAAGACAGGAATAGACCTTCATAATTCAGGTTAATGGCTTTTAACATTCTTATGACTTCATGTTCTGACTCCCTAAAGTTGTACTGATTCATGTATTCCATTTTTGGCAGTGTCATTTATGCAGTTTTACTACGCTCATCCAGATCATTTTTGTGTTGCTTATCCAGAGACTGAAAAGTGTTCTGTTACCCTTAAACTTTGCGATACACTCACTGCAATAAATCAAAAGGAAAATAAAATCAGTATAGCGAGACAGACACAAGAGTTGACAAGCTATGTAATGCTTGCTAAACTCTGCAAAAGTACCCCCAATCACAAAGCCTGGAAGGCTCAAGATTTACTGCCACAGTTTCAAGCCCCTGAGAAAATGACAGATATACAAGCCAAGGATTTAAATGGTAACGTTTGTTACTATTGGGAACAAGCTACACTTCATTATTAGATGGGTGTCTGTCTGTCTCGCTGAGTTATCGTCCCAGTTTTTCCTCGGCTTTAATTTACAGTTAATTTTATGACCTTCAAAAACCAAACATGCTACAAACTGGCTTGGCCTGCTCGTAGATTTAATGTGTGGAATTCCGATATTGAGATAAAACAACAGCTTTATTTACGGGTGAGCATACCCCAAACCTATTAAACTTGGAACAGATGTGTATTTGTCCTGTCAGGAGATTGTGAAATTCTGCTAAATCTTGATCAGACGAAGAAATTTACAGCAGGGACTGTTATTAAAAACACATTTTTCAAGTTTAAGATTCACCACTTTTGTCATCCAAATTCCTTTGGACTTCGATCAAATTTTACGATAAGAAAAGTAATTCTTGCATCAAGAGTGTTCGATGCTCAGTTCATGTGCCGTCCCCGGTAGAAAGCAGAGATACATTGTCATTGAAAATAGGGACATTTAAACTGAACTGTTTATCTCAAAACATCCTGTAATGTCTTCAACTATCTTGTTTATCCTGTGCAATTCGCCTCCAACAACTTACTCTCAGTACTGTGCAACATTTCCGCCAGCTAGCTTCACTGTCAAATGTCCGCTCTCATCTTGCCAAGTCTGCAGCCCTTTGCCCTGCGTGACCTTTCAGCCAGAGTGCACCTGTCTTGTATCTTGTGTTGTTGAGATCGTCTTGGACATCAGCCATCTGTCTTAACTTCTCTGTCCTTCCTGTCTATCATCCGGATCTCAGGTTGTCACTCGCAAAGTCATGTCATCTCTCTCATTTGACTGTGCCTTTATAAAGAGTTAAAAGTGAGACTTAAAGAGGCTCAGATCCATGTTGGCGTCCCTGTCCCTCGGCCCAAGTCACCACACTTGTTTGGGTCACTGCAACCTTATCACGTTTCACATGTCTCCCCACTGTCATGCTGGCCACTCTCAAGTTACTTTGCTAAAACCATTCAGTCTATAACCATCTAGTCATTTACTGGCTGTTAATGAGGAGCCAATTTGTTTTAGCAACCAACCGTTTTAACTGTCATTAGTTTTCAGAAATGAGAGGCACACTTCTCTTTTCCATGACCGCTTTCGTCTCCATCCATCCAGCGCAGCCCAACACCTCAAACAGCTGGATAGGATGTGTGGATTTGCTCCGTCCACCAGTTCCCACAATTTAACTGCCTGGCACGCAAGAAACAGCCAATACATAAATGTGTACTTCAAAGTTCACTTCAGCTTCACATTGACTGATTGCCTCACTCATACATTAGAGTCAAGAGCAATACTAAAACAGGCTGTAAAATCACAATATCACTATAATGTTTAATGCGGTTTCTGATGTTTGTGCAGCACAAGACTTAATGTTTCCTTTCTCCACAGCCAAGACTTCAGTTCAGTGCCCCAGTAAACACTCAGAGCCACTCTGGGCTTCAACAGAATGTGCACATCACTGTGGAGTGGAGTGGAGTGGATGGTGAACAAACTCAATTACAGCGCTGCAATATGTGTATTTACACCAGCAAGCGCTCAGTCAAACTGATGTGACATTAGTCAGGTGGTAAGTGAAGCCATCATTGGATTACTTCACTTCCTTATGCAGTCAGTCAAGAGAAAAATCATCTTCAAAAAGTAATATGAGGGATTCATAGTTCAATGGAACTTTTCAGCATGAATCTCAACCACCAAAAACTGAAAAGATGAAACACACACACACAAAAAAATAAAACAAAACATAATGTTCCACTAATAAATTGGAAGCAGTCACTTATATGTGTAGTACATTTTAATATATTCTAATCATTTTTAAAACCAAATTATGATGATTATTATTATTGTTGTCATTTATTTTTGATAATTCACACAGGTTGCTTGAATTTGGTTGGTTTTCCTATTCCCTTATTTTATTATTATTATTATTTTAACTCTTTATTTTACAATTTTGCTTACATAGTTATACACATACATGGGGGTCAGAACAAACCTAGATAAAATAAAAAACAACAGGTGAAGGAATAGTGACATATAAAATAAAATGAACATACAGTCAGGCAAATTATATGTGTTCTTATTGCCTTGTTAACACACATAATAAACGAAAAATATGGCGTATGTTTTTGGGCATAATAAAACATTTTTTTAAATTAATTGATTAAAAAAGAAAAACTACAGCAATTACCGCACTGACATATTTTGTGCTGTATAAGAAGCCACAGTTGTTGGGGTATTGATGAAGAAAAAACATTGGAAAATATTAATAATTCATGCTTTGTGGCATTTCTTTGGCAGTAGGCATCGGTGTCTGAGGGGAGCACATGTATTACAGAGGTGTGAAAGAGAGAGACTGAGAAACAAAATATAAAAATAAAAATAAAGAGAGGAAACACTGAATAAAAAAACGGAGTGACTTTTTCAGTTTAAACATGGATCATTACTGTCACACTTTTGGAAAAAGAATATTTAATAAATAATAATAATCATTATCATCATCATCATCGTTTTCTTTCACTGTCATGCAGAGCACGTGTCCATTCCTTCAGTGCTCAGCAGAGACTTTAACGCCTTAAGGTAGTCACTATATTTATCTTCGGTGCGTCCAAAGATTCCCATCAAGCCAGATCCCAACAACTGCATTAGACTGCACCTTCAGCTGCATTGAAACATGCTCCAGCTGGTTTTACAGGCTTTGGCCGATCTCCGTTCTCCGTGTCCATACTGACTGGTAAAACCTCAGCGAGTGCACAGTGGAAAGTCAAGGTAGTTGGCCCGCGTGTGCAATCAGACAAAGGCTGTCAGGATGATTCCGGCCCTCCTCGCTCACTAAACACACAATAATGTCACCGAGTGGAGGAATGAATCCATGGAAAAGGAGCATAATCCTCATTACAAAGGCTTTTTGGCATTTCCTTTTATGACATATATGACTGCTGAACAATTATGTATTCTCCAATGCCATCAAGCCTCTCAGCACCGGCCTTGTGGCGGCCTAACCTTTACAGAGCGAATGGAATCTCCGGACGAAAACACAAACATGTCAGCTTCCTTTTTCCTATCAACATAACGCTGCACAGGAACAGGGGCTCTGGCAAAGTCACAGTCACATCCCCATTAACATGATGATAAGAAAAAGCGCTCAACAAATATGTATTTTAAAATATGATTGTTGATGTGACTTCATACGCTCAGCATCTTGACATTTCAGATCCCAATGTCCAACATTCCTCTCTTCACATACGGTCACCAGCTTCGACCCAAAGAACAAGATCCAGTTTAAGAGATTCACAAGTTGGTGGCTGGACTCTACAGTACAGTACAGAACACACATACAGTCTTTTAAAACACTTAGTTAAACTGTTAAATAGCTGGAACAATTCAGCCTCTCTCAGAACCTAATCTGGGCATTCGCGTCCCCTTCAGGGAGGCATCGCACTGCTTTAGTAGGTGGTGAATATGATGAGCTTGGTACAAGAGAAAAAGGCCAAGTAATGCTTTCCATACACCACACAACACGAAGAAGTCCTCTGATGTAGCAGATGGTTGGCTTTGTGATTTGTCCTTTAATCATAAAATAACAATGTTAATCCTTTGTTTGACTCACGGAAGGAAGAATCAAACATCATCCAGCAGCTCCTTTAGTTGCTGAAAACTTCCTTACTTGGATCGAGTTCTTCCATGTTTAGGTTCCAGAATGAATTACCAAGACTCGTCCATTTCACTTTTTCAATAATGCATTTGTTGCATTTGCACTCGCATAATGCAAATGTTTATGGCTGAAGTGAAAGTCAAAACTATTGTTATTCATTTGTAGGACTTCTTATTTTCACTGTCCTCATTCCTTTTTAGTATGTGTGTTTGATGTTGCAAAATACATAATAATAATAATAATAATAATAATTTGATTTATGGACATTTAGAAGACTAATGAAGCAGTCATTTATGTATATATTTTTTGGTTAAAAAAAAACATTTATTTGATGGAACTTGACCGAACAACAGCAGCAGATAAATCACACAAAACTTCAGACAACTTGACTGTGAAAACATCACACCAGGAAGAGAGCAACATGCTCGGCCAGTATGACCTCTCGAGGGGCAGATAAACACAGACAGAAGGCCGAACTTTGAACCAGTCTACACTATATTGTTGTTTGAGCAAAGAGTAAACCTCTTCTTCAGTAGCTTCTAGGAGTCTCTTCCTGGGGAGCGGAGGTGAAGAGATGCTCTCGAGCTAACGTTGCCCAGTTGATCGTCCATGGTCAGTGGAAAACTAAAGCTTCCTCCTTATAGTGACTGTAGGAGACAAGACTACAGAACTCAACCGCTTGGATCTTGACATGACACACATGACCAAGAGGTGAGAGTTCACGCATGGGCAGTACGTGTTTCTGATCAGTTCTTACCGGTGTAGTGTGGTGAATTTGAAGTTACGCATGCATAGCAATGTACATGTGGAAGAAACTCTTAAAACTGTCTCCAGTAGGTCTCTGAACATGAGGAGTGAATTGGCGGACTTGAGGAGCATGTGTAAAATCTGAGTTCACTCTTGTTGTTTTCTTGTCTGGATGTATGGAAGGCATTAGTTGTCTGGCAAGGTTCGGATGTCCACATCTCTGTGGTCTGATTTTTATTTGTCTCTATGGTTACAGACGTTTGCATTTGTGTTTCTGCTCACTGCAAAAACCCGTTATGAAACCCCGATGTCTTGGTGCGTGGATGAACTGGATCCTAAACAGTCGTCCATGTAAAACTGACCGGTGGTCTAGCGCTGAAAAGAGACGACCCCAAGTTTACTCCCTGACCCCGCACAGGAATCTTCCAGCGGCTTGTCAGGGTTGGCGGCTCTATCCCCGGGACCTCTGGCTTTCTTATCCAAATTTCAGTCAAGCTTCAAAAATAAAGAGCCCATGAGACCCATTCGCCAGAGCAGGCAAACCCTGAACCGACAATGCGTCACCAACTCCACACTGACACTTTTTTTTTCTTCAATGTTTCAACCATTTTCTTCTTTCCAGTGCTTAGATCTTCTCACAATTGTTTCCTCTTTTACCCTGCTTCAGTCACTATTTTCTCCTTTGACATTTCCCACACCCCCCTTGTCCCCCTCCCACCAACGGTCGCCCCCATCGTCTCCCTGTCTGTTGTTTTGTTTTTCTGTTTCTGCCTTTTGATTTCTATGGTGACAGTGCTCTTCCCAGGAATAATGGAGGCTGGGGGATTATGAGGCGTGAAGGCAGATGGATGGCTTTCTCATAAATAGGTAGGAAACTCCTGGAGCAGGGTAGATGGGATCAGCAGATGTGTGACAAGAGCTCAGGCTCTAATTGAGGATTTCTATGATCTTTCGGAAGTTCACGGCGCACATACAAAGATGACCAATGTGCGTTTGTGTATTCACGTTTATAAAAGATTGTTCAGGTTTCAGTACAGTACATGATGGCATTATTATCTTTATTATTAGTCTGCCCATAACTCCAACAATCACTGCTCTGCAACGTCACCTGCTAAACTGCCAAATTATCGGTCCATCCAAGTTAGAGCCGGGGAGATGTCTGGAGAGAGCCACCTAAGAAAATGGGTGCATAGATGTTAGACTCAGACTTATCTTCAGCCACATGACATTTTCACAAGGCATGATGAAGATCATTCAAAGTGGAAAAGTTGATCTGCTCATAAAAGTTCCCTAAAATGAAATATCCCCAGTTCTGCCTCGATAAAATGTCAATTTAAAGAAGTTTTATATAAATGTATATTCTGGGGTTTTAAATGGACCATTTCCATAACCTAAATTGAGAAGTCAGTCTGATCGTACAAAAACACAGCCATGTAACAGACAATATAAGACCTCAAGGCCTTGGGTCTGAAGTAAGAAAAATACGACACACCCATGTTTCTATCTCTATATTTGTGGGATCCACTCATTGCCATAATGCTTTCCCCAGCCTCTCATCCTTAACCTAACCATCCAGCTATTAACCAGGACTCTTAACTTAACTTAAACCTAATTATGATGAAACAGTTATTTTGAAGTCAACCTTGTAGGGGCCACACAAAGACATAAGGACCCCACAAGGAGGTGTTTCACCCAAAATTGGTCCTCACTAGGATAGCTATGTGTAAACACACACACACGCCTTTTAAAACAACAAAGTTCCTGCAGGTATAACATCATCGGATTGCAATGGCAGTGAGGCTTCACGATGACACAATCCTATTCTCCACGTCTCCCAATGGCATGGGAACCACACACACCGCAAAAGCCTCAAGTCAAAACACATCAAAACATTCAGGGCTCAAACACGGGCAGCTGAACAGGAGGCCGAACGGAGAGAAGCTCAGTGTGTTTATAGTCTGATTGAACTTGTTTAGAGGACATGTTTGGGCTGTTGGTGGATTCAAGGGGATGTTTAGCTCCGACGTGTTTGCAATTCTATCGTGGTGTAATGAGAGAGGTACATTTCAACAAGTGGTTTTGTCTAAGTAAATGCCAACCTCAGCGCTACCACAAAGTTTGCTTTGGACAGAGCGACAAAGAATATTGAGTTGCATGTGTGTGTGTGTGTCTTGAACATCCAGTGGCTGCTGGGCTCCATACTTGTCTAACCGCGCTAACCACAAGCGAGCCACAGCTAAGCCTCCAAAGCCAATTAATATGTTATGAAGTGGAGTTCCCTTTATTTATTTATTCATCCCTCCTGGCAGAGAAGAGCCAGACAGTTACTGTAACTACACATGGCTGGCTGCAAGCACCATTTTTGGGGGAGACATGTAAGTGGAGGTACCTTTGAGACATGTCTTTTTTTTTTTTTTTAATAAAAAAAAAATTTCCTGACGTGCAGAACAACCTTGGCTGCTCTTGATTCGTGCATATATTCTACGGGAAAGGCCCGCCGGTGCTCTGAGACCCACATTTCTGTTGCGTTGCCAACACATTGCTCAATGACGCATGGTGCGTTGACCACGTAACCCGGCTCCGTCAGAACTCAACCCCGCGTGTACCGGTCAATGTAAACGCGTCGTGCAAAAAGGGATCACCTCCCTTATAAAAACATCCTGCAGGTCCAGCTGAACACACATAGGAGACCCCAGCAGCCCTCAGCACCACGTACAAGTCAGCGTGGCAAACACCCCAGAAACACATACACACACATCGACAGGCCTCACACGTTCCCACCCTCGTAGCCACTACTCGCCCAAGGGAGCCACAGCCATGCTTTTCCCAGGCTTTGCTCATATTGTGTGTCACAGGTGTTTCGAATGCAGATACGGCAGCAGGGCTCCAGAATACCCCTGCTGCCATTCTCAGGCGTGAGAGAACATGCTGGATATTACCTTGACAACATGTTTATTTCTTTGCTGTTATTCCTGCGTCGAGACAAAATGCCTTTCCTGGAGTTTCCTGCATAAGTCCTTGTTCAACACTAACACCCTTCACTTGACAAGACATCACCTCCAGTAATGCTCAAGTCCTGATGTAATCCACCTGGCCTCACTCCACAGCGCCCACGATGAATCTGCCGCCTTGTGTCTGAACATAATTGGAAGTGTGTGTGTGGCTTTGTACGGAGCAAATCCGCAATTGTGTAAAAGAAAATGGCTGTGCTGTCACACATGATGAGTATACAGGGATATACCATGCATTTAAATACAGTATATGAGGTCCTTCGGGGCATGAGTGAGGAATGTTTGTCTCACTCACCCATCATCATCGAGGGAAATTGTTTGTATGATGATGTTTGAGGGGGAGGGGACGAGGAAGCACAAGAGAGTCACCAAAAGGAATTTCGGAGTGGAGTCTCGTGTCTAAGCAGGTTCAGGAAACAAAGTAAACAGCAGCGTGGAGCTGCAGCGAGAACAAGACAGTCAGTTCCAACAGGGGAGGCGGCACACACATTTTCATCCCATGATATTGCCGTTGTTAATGTGGGTCTGTCAGCGATGAACTCCAGTGATATCAATGGGAATTGTTGATGGCTTGAGTGAATAAGTGAGTTAGTTATAAGTGATAACGCATGAATAGGTGAGCAGCCGGAGAATGGTCTTCTTATGTAGGTGGTGATGACGTGCAGAAGATCTGAGTTTCTACTGGGTTGTGCGAGAGTTCCAGAAGTCTACCGCCACCAGCTGTCCCATTAAGCTCATGTGAATATGGCCATTTATGATATTCGTAGGTAGTATATTGACTCTTGTCAAGTGGACTCCTGCGTTGTATAGTAGAGTGAGAGAAAACATCATGGTCACCTCTGTGCATCCTCAACCTAACTCCAGTCATTTGTTTTGAATGCCAAGAAATGCCACTGGAGGGGACACATTTGAATCAATTGAAACAAATCTGCTCACGTCTGCATTAACTTTGGACGCAAAAGTCAACGTGATGATCGCCAATATGTGACGCCTTAGGAGTGAGGATGTGTTGCACTAATAACATAGATGAAATCAATGCAGACGGTGCGTCATCCAAGCCACACCGGTTATCGTGTGGCAATGCTTCTCTGTCAAGGAAAAGCACAACGGAACTATAAACTACTAAACCTTTAACGCCAAAAATCCGGTCTCTTTGTCACTTGGCCTATGCACTGAATTGGAGCGCTACCCACCGGCATTTTTCTTTGTTGAAGACTGTTGCGTTCGACTGAAGCTAATGCCGCAGCTAGACCCTGACACTCATTCCCTCAACATGTAGTATATACTGTTTATATTTGTCCATATATTGTTTGCCAATTAAAAAAGTGACATTTGCATGTATTTTAGTGGCTAAGAAAATCGGTAAAAAGAAATGCATGGGCTTGTTAGCACTCTCAAAAAAATCGGCTATTGGTATCGGCCAAAAACGGTGGAACCCTTGTTATGAAACTGCTGACTATTATGTTTACACAATGTGTTTTTATTAATTGATTTGGTATTCAGGATGGATAGACTCTCCGGAGCTGGAGTGCCAATTTAGCATCTCTCCTCGAAGCATCGCTGCCACCGAAGGAAACATGGAAATGGGGTTCTGATCAGTGTCTGTGTGAGAAAGCTCCTAATTCTGACAGGCATTTCCAGATATTCTTCCTCCATGGCAAGCTAAACCCTTTTGCTTTGCTAACAAGTCAATTGTATTGACCTTTGAATCACAAAGCATTCTGAGACCTGCAGTCACTGTTCTGTTCATTCCCTCTCGCCTTGAGCTTATTTCTGGAAACAGAAGACGGACCTGAAATTCAGATGAGGAGTTCAATTTATTTTTACAATAATCCAACACCCCTCATTGAATCATCGGAACAAAAGAGTGGTAGATCATCTCGTATCACCAACGCCTTTGATCAGAAATTACCGTGCTATTTCCTTAGCTTGAAAGAATAAACAGTGGCATTCCTTCGAGTCCAATGTACGTGCAGTCACATATTTGTTTTCTCTTTCCCCCCGACGCTCTATAATCAATCCCTGATGGAATTACTACATTATTCCATGGAAAGTGCCTGACATGAGCAGGTGTTTCAGACTCCGGAGCTGATTGCCAGACAGAGCCGGCCGCGGCACAGAAGTCTGTTAGCGCTAATGTCATCTGACAGGGTCTCTGAAGGCCGCGAGAGAAAAGGGGGATGATTCGATTTTCCAGCGCTGCCCTTTAGATATCAGGTTAATCACAGGTTATGTACACATCAGAGCGAACCCTCGCCGCTATTCTTTTAGTGGTTGATGAACTAGAGCTGTGGTCACCAAAGTGTACGAAAGAATCGTCCTGTTTTTGACGTGTAAATGAGGTGTCTACGATTCACTGTTACAGGACGTGAATGTAACTGTCAGTCTCTTTCTCACTGGGAGGAGATTAGACCTGTAGTTCTCAAGGCCAGCTATAAACTGGCTTCAGTACTTTGGTAGTAACTGGGGATGCTCCGATCGATCGGTCACTGATCATGATCGGCCGATTTCACTTCCTGTCACTGCCGATCACAGCAACTGATCATGTGACAGCCGACACTCTGATGAAGCCCCACCGGTCGTGACGCGTCCGCTCCTCCCTCCGTGCTGCTCACTAAGCTGTGGCTGGTGTGGAGCTTCTTTCAGTCTGTCATGTTAAGTTTGCATCCTGCAGCACATGCACGGGAAAATGCTGTTCAGGGAAGCGCCTTCAAATTAAACACGCCATTTAAAGCGCCAGCACGTAACAGAGCACGGAGAGTTTTCTGGGCTCATGAAAGTGAGACCGCTGGTTCCTCAGCACACACACAGAGCGAGGTGACCAGCCTTTCTCAGGTGTCGATTACACAGAGACGGAAACGACCAGAACCTTCACTGTTTTGGAGCCACCTGAATCTAAAACTTTTGAAAACATTCGGGTTGGAAACTTTCATAAATGCAATGCTCTCTGTCTTGGAGTCCCGCTACTGTATGTAAATATTTCACGGACATAGCACAGAGATTTCTAGAGATTCACCTGCAACGTCTCACATCAAATTATATGTTTCTCAGTTGTACTTATGACAGAATAGTTGCTGCATTCCGCAAGGTTTTTTCTACTTTTTGGATTCTTGAAGAGGAATATTAAACCGTGTCTGAATTAGAATGATTTAATGGTACATGTTTTCACATCATGTACACAGAAGGTCTCATCATCTAGATTACAAATTCATTGTCAATCCACGTGATCGGTATCAGTGATCGGCAGCAACAATCCTGATCGGAGCATCCCTAGTAGTAACTCTCGACATTTATACAAAGCATTCAGAACTTCTTAGATATAAAGGCAGCATATTTAAATTGACCGAGTAAAGCAGGATGCTACACCTTCTGTACGAACTGAGAGATATTATTCAGGAAATCACACATTGGGGCTCCTCTCTGTACTGTGTCCTATAAAAATTGCTACTTCAACAAAACCTTTTCCTGACTGCAGGACACCCAAGTATTCTCTCCAACTTTCCATCGATACGCCACTGTCAGGGAGAAGTATCGGCTTTGATTTGACATCCTTCCTGACGCAGCAGGTGTTTTGAAAGCGGAGCGACACTTCATAAATCCATAGAAGACCATGTTCACAGGCAAACAACTGTCATCAGCCTTAACATCCAGCAGGCTTTCCATCAAAAGCAGAAATCAGCAGGAATCTCGCTCACATCTGTTTCTGGTGACGCCAACAGACAAAAGTCATGAAATCACTCACTGGAGATATGGAGGTAGAGAGAGAGAGAGACGCAGAGGTTGAAGGTGGTTTCAATGGAAGTGCTATAGATGACCTTATATTGAAGGCCGGGGAGAACACGCTTCACACCATTAACTCATCAGGACTTTATGGTGTCGCTGTTGCCCCAGGACATCATCAAAGACTCCTTCAAAGTATTGTACTGCGCTAACAAGACGACCAGGAAAGTTGAAACTTCCATCAAAACTGCCATGGGCCTAGACAAACTGCGAGAGTGTCGCATCTGTTAGGCCCATAACTGGGCTAATCCAGACTGGGTCTCCGCCGCTATGCAGGAGAAAAATTCACAGACACCTTCAGTCTTCTTCCACACCTCGCCCCCACAACCAGGTTCTGATCCAGCTCAAATAATCCCCCCAGAACCTGATATCCTTTTAAAAAAAAGAGCATGCTGTTTTTAAATCTAACTGCCCCGACAATAGTGCGGCGTGGAGCGGTCTGCTGCGAGACAACAGCGCCATTCACTTCAACTTTTTTGTCAGCATTTTAATATTCCAAGGCAGAGAACGCGTGAGTGAAACCTTATGTCCCAGGTGCATCCGCAGAGCAGCGTCACAGCCTCTGATTGGGAGGAGAGGCAGACAATAGACAGGCTTTGTGAGGACAATGAAAAAGCCATGTGTCTATGTGGGCATTTCCAGACCCCGGGGTCAGAGATGTAAAGTTTCATAATGCAGCCATCACTCTGCAAACCTCTAAACAAGGCTTTAGCTTTAACATCTCTCCCCGGCACCTTCTCTGGAAAATGGCTTAAGTCTGGCCCTCTGGAATGTGTTTATGGACGTCTGTCCACCTGACAAATCCATCGCCAGTTATATGAACTACTGTCACCAGTCATTTCAAAGGTTGTGCTCATATCTTCCAAAGAGGCTGCCACTGTGTGTGTTCTGTTTCCATCATTGAACTGTGGAAGGAAGGAAGTGTACTCATGATCTCTGGCTCATGGCCCATGTTTCCCCTGGCCTGTTGAAGCTACCACTATCAGCAGCGTTTCCCATTGTGGCCAATCCCAGATCCGACTAACCGTTGAAAGAGTATTTGAAATTCTTGATGAAACATGAAGCCATGAGAACTAGAGGGATCTGAGGAGCAGAAGGACAGCGCTTCCCAACAGCTAACCAGACAGTAACAACCACAAGTCCTCAAGTGTAATAATCACGGATTTCATTCACTGATATTTCAGAGTCTGGATTATTGAGTATTTAAAGGCTGAAAAATGTCTGTTGCTCTAAATTAATAGTAATAGGTCAAAAAAAGCCACATGTAGTGTCATCGTGATGAAAATAAATCAGATTTTTCTGTCTGTTCTGTTCAATTTCAATAAGATTATGCAACATTTTATCGTGCCGTCGAGCCAACAGAAGCGATTCAGCGCTATTTCATGAATTATATCAAGAATAAAACATGAATTAATGTCCAGTTCCATCGTCACTTTGTCTTCTCAGAAGCTAAATCTTCCTGAAACTGCCACATGAACACTGCAGCAGAGAGGCTTTTCGGAGTCCACATCACACGCTTAAGCCAATAAGAGCATGTTAAAAGTCAAACACACCCGCTCCATTGACAAATAGTCTAATACATCATGGGCAAAGTTGTTTAGATTGACAGTGTGTTTTGTGCGGCAGGCGGCGAAGTGCTTTTGAGCACTTTGTGAAATCAGCCTGTTCTTTAAAGGAACATAAATACATATCAGAGGTTGATTTAAGGAGGATGAAGTAAGACTTTTAAAGAAGAATAAGCACATATGATGAATACAAGAAAGACTGTGACTCTTCATTCAGTTTGCATGAAGCTTTCAACTGCTTATTTTTGATGATGATATAGCAAAGAGGTTAGAGAAATTTATATATATATATGTCTAGTTCTATCTATATTTATATATATACTCTCTATGTTTATGTATATGCTATGCTTCATATGTTGGAACTCTGGACCAAACTGTACAAGTCTATAGGACAGTATTGTATTCCGAAGACTCTGTGACATCTTTAACAAGTATTTTAACTGCTACGTTTAAAGATACAGTCTTAAGTTTAAGATATCTAAAAAATTCAACATCTGTCAGAAAGAGGACACAGCTATAACATAAAACTTACATTTACAGAAGACACATTTATGTTTTAGGGTGCTAGAAGAAATGTAGGACAACTGTCCTGACTCCTTGTAGAACACTACCAAAGACCCATCTTTATCATTAAGTCAGCGAAATAAATATGCTGTTTGTGAGCGTCTCGAGCTGTTGCAAACATTTCATATCGCCAGTTGCTGAACAGCTGTTATATTCTAAATGATCCGTGACTGACAGCAGAGAGGCAGTAATAGGGTGTTATGTAAACACGGTTGCCAATACTTAAGTTAATTGTGCTTTACAGGCTCAGAGTTGCCGTGTAACCTGAAGTACAATAACAAACTCAATCCTAGATGCCATCAAAAAATGTTCTTGAACTATCAGCGTAGCCAGCGGGGCTCCACCAGGGCACGGTTCAAAGAAGGGTGGAAAATCCACACACAACCAACAGGTGAACCAAAGATCCTTTGTCCCCCACCAACTGATAACTACTTTTATCTTTGCCCACATTTTTCCCCGCTAATCCTCTACACATAGAGTCAAACACGGAAATGAGAACTTCTGTTTGATTGGATAAATCCGTTTGGCCGGTAAACAAAGCCTCTTCTCAGTGAGGAGAGGCAGCCACTCATCGAATTACCACAACTATTCATATCAGCCTTTGCTCTACTGGAAAGACTTAGGTCGTAACCAATCCTGCTTTTCTTCAGCCGCTTGCACTCTCTTTTAATTCTCCACACTTGTGCCGCAAGATTAACCACACGTCCCGCATACAACCAGTGGAAGTGAACTGTGACGCTGCATTTCACATGACGGCCACATGAGTACACATCCATAGAGACACCCGTCCGTTCAGGATTTATTTATGACTGCGCAATAACCAACACGGCACACATGACAATGGAGTTCAAAGGCTAAATAATTTATCATGGTATATGCTCTGACCACATCTAAGTTTTTATACTGTCACTTTCCACGCTAATAACTTTAAAACCTAAATGTTACTTGTTATAACTGTGAATATTATGCGAAGACGGAGAAAGTGTCGGGCCATTTTCTGTCCTGCTGTTGACCAACAGGTTTGCATTTGATGTTGAAGGTAGAGAGCAGGTGTTTCCCTCTGCAGATCGTCATTGGAGGAAACACATTGTCACTCCTGAGGCATTAAACATTGACTGTTTTCTGGTGGACTTTTGTGTCCCTGAGTGATGTCAAAGTCAGTTGTCAGGCTGACACGTTAGGCTTTCAGTTCCATCATATTTCCACTACCATGGCATACGTTGATGCTGAGGGCAGCGTCTCATATCTAAAAAAATTGAGTTTGGTCTAAGGGTTGAGACAGGTGGCGCTTCTTCAGGTTTCATGCTTGAAATTCAATTGAATGTCACTTGGTTTATATAGCACCTCATATGATCATGAGCTTCACACATGGTGCACAAATGCCGACTACAAAAGGAAGTATATATGCCAAGTAAGATCACACACACATGCCGCTATCTTTGTGTGGACATATCAACGACCTAACCATTTCCCCGGTCTTGAACTTAATCCCAATTATAATCAGCTTTTCATCCTCAAATTGAAGCTTAACTTTGAGGAGACTGGCAAAAATGTCCTCACAAGTAGGTGTGTTTCCAATAATTGGTTCCCACAACTATAGCTAAATCAGGTATACACACACACACAGCAGTGGACTCACGGGTTCAACTAAAGAGTGACAATGTGCTATTTGAGGGGGGTCAAGAGATGTGTCCCGAGACAAAAGGTGCCAGAGGTGGGATAGCGCTGTTTAATATAGTTGATGAAAGAATGAATGAATGAACGGCAGTATGTTGGTGTATTCTTGTTTTCCTGCGAGCAATGGTGTCAGAAGTGGGATTAGGAAATTTGAAATGTTTGTGTGCCAGTGTGTGTTTGTGTGCCAGTGTATTGGAAGAGGGGCACTTGACTCATTGAAGCACGCCCTGAACAGATGGAGAGAAATCATGGACCCCTGTCAGAGGAATCAGTGCGTGTAAAGAGTGCCTCAGGAATGAGTCGGTTCTCGGTGTGAGCACGAAGGCTAAGTCAGGACACAAACTCTGCGACAAATGCAACCCCAAACAGGCCCCCCAAAAAACTGTCTCCCACAGAGGGTCTCCAAATGATCAATCACTCCTAAATCGTGCAACACGCACAATGAAATGTTTTATGTGAATGAGGATCCGCCACTGGCGGGTCGCCTGGCAGCAAAAGTCTGGATGGATGAAGCCTCCAATGAAAGTTGAACAACAGGTGTGTTGTTCCACTTTGTGCAGGGAAGGCTGCAGCAGGCCGAGAGCAGACGCTGCTTAGAGTTTCACTCTTTGAAACTGATATGGGTGAGCTGCTTTTCTCAGGCCGAGCCAAAATCTGCCGTTGATGGACAGACCACCCAACTCTCTGTGCTTATTGGCGCTCAGTGGGGCAGCTCGCCGCAAAGGCAGCCCCCCCGCCACTCTCCTTTGGGAAGGAAATGGATCAGCCGACTGTTTGTCAAGTACACTGTCAGGGTCTCCCTCACAATCAAACAGCCAGATTTGTGGGCATGTCGCTAATGGAAACCCTTAAAGTACACAGGTTTACGCCACATCCCTTTAACAGTGACTGTAAGGTCCATGAAAAGTTCATCGTTCGGGCTCATTCAGGGTTACCTTCTGTAAATAATCACACAAATAATTTACATCTATATTAAAAATATGATGTTCTGGCGGGTTTTCACTTACTATTTATGGGATTTCAGCACCGAAAACATCCCTGTGTTTTTCACAATCCAGTACAGATTAATGGCTACAAGTAACATTTCATTCCAGTAGGAGTGAAAATAAAGGACTGTCAACTACAGTGTTGCATTTTCTTGCCACAAACATTTTTAAAAGTGAGTACGACTCTCATATACTAGTTCCTAAGGATATGTTGAAAATGAAGCAGATCAGCCAATACCTGTAAATTCTGCGTGGAGGTTAACATCTCTTTGACTCCTAAAAACAACAGAGGGAAATACTTGAATACATGTTTCATTTGGGAAATCTGATTGGCTACCTGTCTTGTACTTGCATCCCGATCATCTAGTGCTAGAGAATAACAGACACTTGAAAATATTCTTCCATAGTAACACACACCATTTGGATCAGAAGGTTGGGACACTCTGGAAACGTCAGCGCGCATATAGACTGACAACCACTCACACACAGTCTGTGAACCTCTGTGCTTTTGTACGGTGGGAGAAGCACGAGGAGAACAATGAAACTCCACACAACAAGGTCCATCCTAATCCCAGCCATGACTTATTGCTCTGAGTCTGCACCACATCCATGTTGAGGCAACAAGAAAGAGAAAATAGAGAATATTCTGAGTGAAATGTAATGCATGCAGAAGAATAAAAGCAGAGCAACACAATCACACACAATCATATTCAGGCTGAACAAATCATCAAAGTTGTGTTTATCTTTTTAGACAAATGCTCACTTATGATTAGAACAACAAAGTAGAGCCACATGCAAGAACCATTCAAAAATAAGATATTTTGCGAGAGTTAAATGTATTTTTTTATTCCCTTATCTCCTTATTTCCCTAATAAAGTTGGAAACAAACTATTGAAGAAATGTGTAGAATTGTTTAAATGCAATATTAAAATATGTATATAAGAAAAAAAAAATAATAATAATAATAAATAAAGCCCAACAATGAAGATGCACGCAATGGTCAGGTGTGAATAGACAGAAACCACAGCAGTAATACCGGCCATTGTTTTTCTGTAAGAACTCTGGAAAAATGTTTAAATCTTAGCACGACTTACACAGGAAAGGTTCTCACTCTCACGTTTAATCCTCGACAAAGATTCCCAAACAAAGTCACCTGGTTCAAATCTCTCTGTTCTACAATTATTCGCATATTTACCATGATTAGTCACATACGCTGAAACACTTTACTCTCATAAACATATTAGGAGGTGAGTGGGGGTTTAACTCTCCCCCCACAACTCCCTCTAAATAACAAGAGAAAGAGAAGTGCGAGCTGCCAAACGCTGCATCAAACCCAGAGCCAAAACAAGCTGCTCTACCTCTTGTCCTGGCACATCAGACCTACATCTTCTTGGATGCAACGCCTCCATCTGTCAGTCCCCCACATACATTTCTCTGTCTGTTCACATATTGCGGCAAATGTGTTCATGCTGGCGAAGCAGTGAGCTAAAGGACACCAGTTATGTTTGGCTGGTGAAGAGGGCAACCCCGAGAGTCCAAATCCCAAACATATGTGAGCCCAGTTCGCTGGATAAGATCTGAGATACTGATCATTTCTTTCATGGATTTTCTTGGGCATAAAAAGAAACCCCTCCTCGTCCGAACTGAGGCCCCGTGTGTCCCTTCACTCAATATGCTAAGGACTGAATGAAGTTGCTCGGCCAACCCTCCAGTTCCATTACCGCGCTTGGTGCGGCGTTTATGTCGAGCAAAGCATGAAATTCAACAAATATTTGAAAATCTTCAGGGTCTCTTCTCGACGATAAATCCCTCCGCCGTTGTGTAAATCATCGGACATATGAAAGCACGAGGCTGTGGAGAAATTAAGCCTGAGATTTTTGTCAAAACGCTTACTTCACCCGACACTCTTTTCATGACTCAGACACATCTGGCTGACAGGTGTCCTGTCTGTTGAGTAATTTCATTCCGTCAAAGCGCAGCGCATGGAGAGGAGAGGAGGATAAGGGACCCTATCTTCTATCTGTGATGACATCAGGGCTGGGAGAGCTTGTTAGCGATGGAGAGTTAAAGCTGCGTTGCTTAGTTTCAACAGACAGTAATCCAGCCTACCGCTGTCAGTGCCCTTTCAAAACACTGATTACTCCATTTCCAAGGGCCTAATCTCTGTAAACAATCTCTGTTTTCATTATCTTTTAAACTGATTAGTCCTATGAATATAACTTTCCAATGCTGGACTCAGACAGGAAAAAAAAAAAAAAAGGGTTCTGCCATATTGATGCCAGCTGTAGCTGCATGACTTTACAAGAGAAATAAAGCCCCGATACAAACACAGATAGAGAGACGGCTGGGAGGAACACATGGGACTGGGAAATGCTTAAAAGTATGACGGACAACGGATAAAAAAAAAAATCTCCTGAGGGAAACTCTTCAACCTGGTTGCGGTTTTGCACAATTTGCAGCTGGATATTATAGTCGAAACCTGGAATAAACAAAGTCTGGAGCATTTTCCCTCAGAGCGGATTGACAGTTTGTGTGGTCACCCTCAAAAAAAAAAAAAAACAATCTATCTTCCGTGCCATTTTCGTTTTGGACAAAGTGAGCTAATCTTTGCCAGCGCATGTCTCCATCTGTTAACAAACATTTCCAATATGTTGAGAACAAGCTCTTGGCCGTCGGTCTCTCATGCATCAGGATGTGATGAACGCTGTGCACCTGTCTCGGCCTCCAGTCTAGTTTCTGGCAGCGAGGAGACTGCCTTAACCCGAAAACTATTTACCCCCAGAACATCAAAGAAAGAGGAGTCAGAGGCTTCATAATAGACAGAAATCTGTTTGTGATTTTCTTCTCTCCTTTCTAAACTGTGACGACGAACCCACTGCACCCTGTTGTCATCACTGCAGCCAAACAAAGGTCAAGGAGCTGCCTTGTGTCAGCCACCAACCTACAGGCCTCCTGCTAACACATGGAAGCAGAGCAGGCAGAACCTGGCGCGGCCTCGGTCACAGTAAAGTGAGAAAGAACTCATGCAAACCTGCGTTTGCACTGTGACAAGGCGGAATGTAGAAGAATGAGAGCAACTCGAATCACCCCTCTCTGAACTCTCCACTTAAGTTCACTAATGATTCTCCATTTGTCATGGCGTGACATCGCATGATTGTGAGACGCTATGAAACGTTGGCTGGGCTTTGAAAGCAGAAAACATCAGCACCCTCTACTGTTGAACCTTTCCATCCCCAATGGTGCGCATCTGCATTTTGTTTTCACAAGAATGATTCTGTAATCGTAATAGAACTGTGCTTCTACCGACGCACACTGACTCTTATGAAGACATATCGGCTTGCAAGAGACAATAAACAAAGTGAATCCTTCATGATGGACTTTGTCTTATAACTCAATGAAGCGTTCGATTTGGGCCTTAACAGCTCCCTGTATGGGAAAGTTTGGTGTTAGGACAGGATCCCAGAAAGAATGGTCCCAGATGTTGGGAGCCAACTCAGCTAAAACATACACTGAAAAATAAAGTGAGGAGTGAGCACATCAGCAAGCCTCATGTAGACGCATCAGAAGTCTCTTTGCGTTGTCTTACTGTTAGTTGGATGAGGTGAGTTGGTGCTGCCGTGGGTTTTTAGGTACATAGTCTCGGTAAAAAGGCCGTGGCCCTCGTCTCCACACTGCCCTCAGTTGGTGCTCACGGTGTGGATGTCATTTTGAGCTTTAGAAGCATCGCCTTTAAACTTGGTCCAAATAGGATTCATAGTGACCAGACTTCTGAAACTATGTGTGGATTAATAAGTAATGCTTTTGTTGTTGTTGTTGTTGTTGCAGTGTACTATGGGACTGTGGCAGTGTGAGCTACTGAAATCATGTGGAGAAGTTAGGGAAGCTAGAGATGTTTGGACACGTTGGAGATGGAGGTACCAGGTAAAGGACGGAGGGATGTCCACCGAAGGGGCTCATGGATGCAGTTAAGGGCTCCATGAAGAGGCTCAGTGTGACTGGAGCGGAGGAGCAACATGGGGTAAGATGGAGGAGCCTGACTTACTGAGGCAACCGTGGACTCAAGAGGAGAGCCATACCCGAATGAGTTTGACAGAACTAGATAAGAACCCGATTGTAGTAGTTAAAATGGAAAGATTTTGGATTTGTTTTGCTATTTTTATTGTTTTTCTTTTCATTTTGCTTTTCATTTTAACATTAACTTGAGGCTTAAAGACAACAGTGAGCAGAACATAATGCAGTCTGTACTCACTTTGCTTGTTTGTGAGAGTAGTTTTGCCCAAACTGTCAATGTTTGAAATAAAATAAAAAGTTGGTCAGTTGTCACTGGACGTAATATTGAGAGTTGCTATTTAATACTAATAATAATGTAAAATAAATATTTGTTTAGTAATTTAGTAGACTTTTTTTTTGTATTTTCGGTCTCAACTCCAAATGAAGCTGCACAGACCTGGTTTTGTACACATGTAAAAAGACAAAAAAGGCATGTGAAATTGTTTCTCCTTGCTTGGTAAAATATTTCAGTAGGATACAACGCATCTAAATGGGAGTACAAGCGAGTAGTTCATTTAAATAGGCTCAAACTTTGCCAGCATCTATGCAGACTTTTTCCAGAAACAGTCATCATGATGAATCAGTTCCTCCTTAAGACACGCATCAGAAAAGGTATAAATTTCTGTGATAAATTTAGCTTGACTTTGAAGAACAACTAAATATAAATGTGGAATAAGTGGCTTGCGTCAGCGGCAAGATATGGGCCGCCTGGCCTTTTTCTTCTCTTTGTAACTGAACCTGCAACAGCATGTCACTGTCTCCCCGGCTAAACAAATTAGTAAGTTGGATTGATCAAAGTGAAAAAGAAGTATTTGATTTCAGAGACAGAGTGGGGGGTCGAGGAGAGAGATGGAGTATGCAAATGTGAAAGCCTGAGTGAAATCATGAGGCAAGCGAAAGACGGAGCAGAGCCTTAGCAGCTGGACTGCCATGTAAATAGCTGTGCGGATAGGTAGGGCTGGGATCGGAGCCAAAGGGCTCTACAAAGGCCTCAGAACATCTGTTGGAGGCTAGATTCCTGCGCCGTGTTGTCGTAAGAATAATAGCTGGGCTCTGAGCTCCTGTTCCTTCATTAGACGGGATCATGATCACGCATATGCACTGTGCCACACTCAGAACGCGGACAGGAGTTGCTCAAACGTATGCCGTTCTCATGCCATCATCCGTGTTTTTCAATGCAGTTTTATGTTGATGGATGACGTACTGACAACACTTCATTTCTGTAGCTCTGTCCACTGGTCCCAGAGCGCCTTTAGAGGCAGAACTGATCATAGGCAGCATCCTGGAAAATACCAAAACATCCTAGTACAAATGAAGGGTGTGCTTGTGGACACACCATGGACAAAAAGGTTTTAGGGTTTTAAGGTGTCCTGGTCACAAAATATGGCTACAGCAGTTCGTCCTGCAGTGTCTGTTCCAGCCTGTTCCAGGCTCATGTCAGTGTGATCTTTTCATGTGTAGCACCCTAACTGCCTCACACATGCAGGACCAACCTGAACCCAAACTGCAAGCACAGGACTGTCTCAGTATACCTGTCATGAACTCAGGCATCCTGGCTGTTTCCCACGGTGGAGAATGTTATCACTCAAGACGTACAAGACTCGCCTTTATCTCCACTTTATTGATTTAAAATTCAATTTCTGCCCTTGTTTTAACTTTGGTCAGGAGTTTTATTTTTAGTGGTAACACCCAGACTTTTATCTGAACCTGGACTTTTACGATCCAAATCTAAGTTCACTCTAACTATAATGAAAGGGAGTTAGAAGAAACTCCAGTATTGTGATGAAAAAAAAAATTTAAATTAAAAACCCTCTCAGACAACAAGAGGGACTCCTGAGCTCCCAGACACATTCCACTCTATTTTTCTCCCCCAGATGGAAGAGCTACTCCAAAGATGTCAACTGCATTGGGATAAAATTTGAAAAATCTGCAATGTAGCATGCAGTCATGGTCAGATTTGTCCATTCATTACAGCCTGTATGCAGTACACGTATACACACGTGTACCTGAGGGCAAATGTTTAGATGCCACGCAACAGGGCATCAGTGTCACAGAAAGAGAAAACATTGGTTTATTTAGTTCGGACTGTTGTTGTCCGCAGCTACTTCAGCGGGTTTGAACTGTTGGACGACAGAGGGAAATCCTTACGAGCACCTGCACTGACTCATCGGAGCAGCACTACTTCCAGTCTCTGGTGGGTGACAAAGCTTCTCAGGAGAGATGCCAGATCCAGTCACGGACACGCCTTCTTATTGAGCTTTCAGCAACAGTCTGTCATATTTAGGAACACCCTGTCTTCCGCTTAGTCAGAATGAACGCTGGTGGGAACTAGATTGTTGAACTTCAGCATGATTTTATGTTTCCATCTTGATAAGAAGTCCTGAATACCGGGTTTGGACCTTGAAATGGCTTCATCGATCAAGTGCTGGGAACTGAAAATTCACATCTATGAGCTTTAGCTTCCAGCTCATTGTTGTCATACACTCCAAGTCATGACTCTTTGGGGTTCAGTAGCTGCTGTCCCTTGTGAGGAGGGGTCACTTGAGATGGTTTGGGATCTCATTTGGAAGTCAATTAATATCTTACTCTATAGGTTTTCCAGGAATGTCCAGATGGCAAAGGAGCACACTGGACCAGATGGAACCCAACACAATCTCTCATGACTTGGAGCAGAAAGTTGAAATTTTTTAATCAGTTGGGCGACAATAAGCAGTTCACTTTGCGTTGCCTGGATGAGATGTAACAGCAGTGACGATGAAATAGGATGGTGTACAGGTAGGTTGAAATCTTGGGGAGATACTCAGTTTGGTCCATGACGTCTGATGAAAGTTTGCTATAATCCAAGTTGAGTTCTCACCAGAGTGCAGTACGTCAGCCTCAGCAGCAACCAAACCAAATATAAAAGTACAAACCACCCAGGCGAAAGACGGCAGAGTGGTTTCTCTGTTTGGCCCTCAACTTTGTGTGTTACGTTCGGAGCCCCTGGTGCTCCCATGTTCAATAACAGACAAGTCCAACGAGGCTTTCTCCTCACCACCGGGGCACATGCTAGTGATCTGTACAGCAAATGTTGGCTTTAGACTGTGTCCCTTCAGTACAAGTGGCTTCTTCAAACTTGAGGGGCTCCATTCATTAGGGCTTGAAAGCAAAGCAAACAAATTCATTAACACGATCTTTTAAGCGGAGTGGCCGAGGCAAGCCGGCCCTGAAACGTTAAACCATTACCTAAATTCGCATGCATCTGTCTGAACCCCCCTCCCAGCCCACTCCCGCCCCTGCCCCGGCGCTCACAGCGCCCTTGAACAAGGCCGAAGGACCACCTGCATGAAAGAAGAGACCCTCTCTGTTATGTCTCTGCTTGGGAATGAAATAACACGGAATCCAGCTCTGCAAATAACTCACAGTGAAGATCATTTTCCACATGCTGCTTGACAAAAGGTAAAATAAGAACAGATGACATCCCCACTCTTCTCCCTCTCTCTGGGAACTGGACAGGAGAGACCAGGGTGCGTGACCAAAGACCTTCCAGTGTCAGGCCGGAGAGCCACAGCGTTCCCACGTCGGAAGCACGGCTCAGCTAAAGCCAACGCACAAACACTGCAGTTGAACGGACATTTCATATTTGGGTATTCAGTGACCTATTTTCTGGACGGTCTCCAGATCACTAAAACGCTTTCATCTGTTTGAGAGTCGCAGGCGTTATTTAAGTAAACTATTTCCCAAAATGTCAAACAATTTACTCAAAGCCGACATGATGCCATAATGGAATCAAAAACATGTCTCCTTGTGTAAGGTATCACCTTAGCTTGACCAGGCAGACCCCTCCTCAGGACACACACTCATCCAAATAAATAGGTGAGGCACTTATTAGCCTCACATTCAGTGTAACTTCTTTTTTGATTTTGGTCCTCTGCGCACTCGAGGGACACCGAACATCAAAGCCCTTGGCTTGAGGTCATTATCTTCATTGCTATATCCGCGGCAGGTTGTCGGCATATGGTAACATTTTAACTCTGGATTTTCTTGTGTGTGTGTGTGTGTGTGTGTGTCTGCAGCCATAAATCTGCCGTGTCAAGTATAAAATATATTTGACCAACAACAGATGTACTTCTAATAGCTACCACGAAAAAAAAAAAGAAATCAAAATGAACTACGTTGAGAATGTTACACAAACAGTGGAGGGCCGGCGAGATGGATGTCAGTGGTGTGTAAAAGAGAGTGACATCATTAGAGGGGAGAAGAAAAGCAGGGGGGTGTTGCTTTTTATTTTTCTATTACCCTGCATCCATTTCTCTCATTCACTCTGCCCTCCTCTCTTTACTGTAATCCCTCTTCTTGCAGCCTTTAACTGAGACGAATTCCCCTTTCATCCTGGGCTGCAGCGAGGGCCCTCGCACAAAGCTCCACTATCCCTGACTCCTCGGTCAACCCCTGTGCCCCAATTCATCAAGCGGAGGCCCCGGGGCATTCATCACCCCCACCACCTTTCATATCCCGCACCAGCTGAAAGCCACTGTCCCTCCTCTGACTTCAATACTGCTGCGACACACCCCTAAGATTTATTGTGGCGTAATTAGTAGCAGCCAAAGGTCAGTCATACTGTACCCCACATCTGCCCCAAAATGGGCCGCCGCCACAGAGGGCCGGGGATTAGTCCAAAAAGCAAGTAGCTGCAAATATTAATCAAGACTGCGACAGTGACGGAAGAACAATGGTCCTGGTGGGAGAGGTGAGTGCTGCCCCTCGGGACGGGATTTCCACAAACAACTTGAAAGGGCTCTAAAATAACAAGCAGCGATACTCAAACTGCGCTGCTGGTTTAACAGCCTTCCACAGACGGCTAACTTGGTGAGCGTCTTGTCATCGTCGTCGCAACAAGACGGGACCTGTTGCAACATTGTGTTCCGGCAGATGCAAAATCCCCATTATATCATAACCGGTGCCTGATTTACAACCAGGCTGGAAGCAACTATGTGCCCTCGTGCTTTGCTATGCAAATGAGGAAAGGCAGAGCTTTTTAAATGCATTGTTTAAAAGCATGAATTAGCTTGGACAAGGTGTCGACCCTACGTCTTTTCATTGACCTTACTGGCTGAATCATAAGAATTATGACTGCTATAACACAAAACATTACTGCTTCACTCAATTGACACCGAATATTTGGGCTATTTAAAGTAAGCTAAACTCCAGGTCCAGCCGCTCTAAATCATTTTATTTTACTTCCTCTCAGCTTTCCAATTTTATTTACTGTTCTGACAATAACAACACATTTTGGCCCCTTTAACACTCCTTATCTATAATGTCTGAAGCCATGATAAAGTTAACAAGCAAGCTTAAAGAAAGTCGGACCTCATTCTCATCCTTCACATTTTAAATCACAAAATAAAAGCTTATTTCTCCGCTGTGAAGGCCTCCCGCCACTGGGCTGCAGTGTTCCCTATTCCACGTCAACCAACCAAGCGGTGCAATCTTCCTTTATTTTGTTATATACAGTCTACACTGAGCCTTCAGTATTCCACTACTCAGTCAAACGTAGACTCCTTTACTAGGACACAGCAGTTCTCTGCTTTTCAATACGTACTTTTCATGTTGACTCCCCGAGCTTGCCTGTCTTTCACATTTATTTAAAAATGTTACTTATTTAAACAACTCGAGGTGCCAATAGAGTAACATTTTTAATCATGTTTAATCGCACTCAAGCACTTCATGGATGAATTACCTTTTTTTAATCTGTTCCAAATGTTACTTTAAGGAGGATTTTATCAATGCAATTAAATTCTAATTTCATGTGAATTGAATTCAACAGGGCAACAGCATCTTTGCTGCATGTCTGACAAAATTCCCAACTGTAGAAAAGTTTTTTTTTTTTTCGTTTTAATAAAAGTACAAAGCTGCAAACCGGATCACCACCTTTTTTTCCCCCTGCCTGAAGTCCAACTGGTGAAGCTGCTGGTTAACTGGAGCACTGACAGAGAGGTGCAAGAAAGCACCTGCCTCAGACTCAGACTGTGGGCGGTGGGACAAACTCATGAAACTTCTCTGCAGACGGCTGGACGCTGGAGCTCAGGAAATTCTGATAATATTGCCGGGAAATGTTGCTTTCGAATTCCTCCTCTGCCTCTTCAAAGGCAGTGAAGTATGGCTCGTCCTTCTGAGGTGGACTACAAGATATATATATATATATTTTTTATAGTGTTCTGCTGAGCGGCCGGAGCCTCGGACCACAGCCACTGGAGTCAAGTTGTCCAGAACGACAGGATACAGCCGTGGTTTTGCGGGAAGAGGCGAGTTCTCCGCGCGTTATCTTGACAGGTTGGAGTGAAGAAGGAGTCGGAGCGCACAGTGGCGCGCGTCAGAAAGGATGCCAGCCAGGCGTGGCTTGGGTTTGAACATCCAATGTGGGAATGCGTGGGGAGCATGTATATAATACCAGTCTTTCCATGTGATAAACAGAGAAATCAATCTGATGACACCAGCTGAGGACCATCTATAATCGGAGCGGACTTGGAGCTGCTCGGTCGCGCGTCTTTTTTTTTGGCGTGTATGGGTCGGACTTGCACAAACTTTTCTCCCCCCTCCTTGAATCAGCGAACACTTTTAAATGCCGTCGCTTAATTTGACAGCTGTGCACACAATGGCGGAGGTCGGGAGTTTTCTCGGGACGTTTGACTTGGATTTACAGAGTTTTCCTGCACTGGGGAACGTGCCCGTACCGGAGTCTCCCGTGGGCTTGAACGAGCAGCTGGGCCAGATCGAGGGGCGGCTGCAGCGGGGGTCGCCGACGGACTTCGGGCACCTGAAGGGGATCCTGAGGCGGCGGCAGTTGTACTGCAGGACCGGCTTCCAGCTGGAGATTTTCCCCAATGGAACTGTACACGGGACACGACAGGACCACAGCAGATTTGGTGAGCGCTCCAACTGCTCATTCCCTTCATTTCCTGCAGTTTATTTGGCCAACTTTGACCTCACGAAAGCGCAGGATTTCAATGCTGTTTAAAGTGATTATCAATGAGGAGTAGTTAATGTTTATATTTCACTCGTTATTTCACCTTTAGAACTTGAAAATAGCCCTCATGGAGGGGCTGTTTCCACGACGACGGTCCCTTTTACGTCACTGTCACCTGGCGCGCGGCTAATCCCAGCGCGCGCGGGGGGAGGCGCAGGTGTCTCCCACCGCCGCACAACAACCGTGCGCGCGCACGACGAGACGTCTCGCGCCTCATGTCCGCTCAGTCATTTGGCGGGAATAATAAGTGGGACAACAGCGCCTAACGCGGAGCCAAAAGCGGCCGGTTTACCGGGACGGGCGGTCCGCTGTTGCTGTCTGGCTTCAGTTTGAAGGCGCGAGCGCGCTGTCTCTGAACAGCGTGGCTTTGATTCAACAGACTTGAAACACCCCTCAGCTCCGATCGCTCGCGGAGTGAGAGGGATCCTCTCGGAGCAACCTCCCCACCAGCCACCGGCTTCTCTTTTGCTCGCTGCTTTCCCGGCGTTTGTAACCGCCCGTGAGTCAGCAGCCCGTGAAGTATCCCAAAGCTTCACAAAAGTGATTCCTCGGTGTTTGCCAGAGTGGGAGGTTTCCGAGACACCACGAACATTATGATCGACTGGAAGCGTTTCCTTCTGGGGATTGCCGCAGCAGATAAATCACCATGTGTTATTTGTTGTTCTTGTTTTCAGCCAAAGCTTGTAGCGTCGTGTACAAGCTGTAATTTCAAATGACTTACACGGCCACACCTAGAAAACTGGGATCCTAGTTTTGGTTTTGTCCAAGCAAGTGAGATCCGCTTCGTTTAAGATGTGATATGAAGATTCTTGGCTTCATCCTTGTGCATAAGAGAATAGAAGACAGAAAGTTTGATCTTAAATCTGAACAGTCTAATGTCATTTTTAGGGTGCGACGAAATACGAGCTAGAAACAAGTCTTGCTTCAGGCCTCAGCTTTTGCCTCCCTAAGAGGAAGGAGTTGTGAAGTAGGAGCCGTAATGAAGGGTGTCCAGATGATAAGATAAGATCGACTGTATTGATCTCACAAAGGAGAAATTCACCGTTACGCTCTTACGTTGTTAGTGCAGAGACAGACATAAGTAAAAGTCCATTCCTCCATTTGTGCTTTATTTTAAATTGGCCCTAGAAAGGTTCCGTATGGAGAGTGGGTTGAGTGAGGTTCCGACAAAAGAAGAAGGCATCTTGGGAAATGAACGAGACTTGGTCTTGATCAGATCAACTTCATAAAAACAGCCTCTCAGTGTGGAGTTGAGACCTGCATCCTCCTTGAATGAGGAAAGAGAGCACCATATTTTTCCCCTGATCACTGTGTGTTTGGCTTCAGGGATCCTGGAGTTCATCAGCCTGGCGGTGGGGCTGGTCAGCATCAGGGGGGTGGACGCTGGACTCTACCTCGGCATGAATGAGAAAGGAGAACTCTATGGGTCGGTGAGTCAAACCACATGGCTGCGCTGATACGGTTGATTTTGTGGTGGCAGACGGGAAGAAGTCTGAGACAAAACAAGGAGATAGTTGAACAAGGACTCTGATATGAGGAGTGTGTGTCTTTGTTCTGCCTTTCAGAAGCAGGACGCGAGAGGAAAAAGGGGGAGCATGTGGGGGTACAGGTATCAGGTGTCCCAATGCATTACCTGGGGGGGGGGTCTGCTGACTGAAGGTGGCTACTTTTAAGCACAGCCATTCTGTGAAAAGTGCAGATATTGTTACTGCGCGCTATCTGGCCTCCTGGAGCTATGACCCCGGGGGAGGGGGCGGGCAACAGTGGGAGGCACCCACTCCAGAAGAGAGGGGGTAATTGCACACCTGACTGAGTCACCTGACTGAGAGGGGAGGCCATGCAGACACGTCTGTCTGAACCTGGGAGGCCAGGAAGTGCAAAGGGGGAAGTAACGCGGCGCAGCAACGAGACGGATGCCTCCGTGCCCAAAACTGCCGGACCATGACGAGCGTTTGATCCGATGAGTTGAGTGCGTGTAAAACGATGGGTTTGCTCCAGTCACGTGGCCCCGAGGTTGTGTTTACAGACAACAGCTCCGGCCTGTGACAGCCTATCCACCAAACTGCCGCTGGAATAAAAAGCGGCGCTGCTTTAAAACAGAGATCAGGAAGGTTGGTGTGAGAGTCAAAACAAAGGCAGAGCAGGACCAAACAGGAAGGAGGCGGGTGGCAGTGAAGAGGATGGACTTCCACTGGGACCAGTGTTTGCAAGAATTTCATAGAAGTACAGTTTAAATGATACGATCCTCTGAATTCAAGGCTACAGCCACACAAACTTGAGTCAAACCTCATGATGCAAACTGCTGCAGTGCATCATGGGTCTTTGGGTTCAATAAGATCTTACTCGCACTTTGACTCATCACGACAGTTAGCTTGTTCTGGGCTTATGCTAAAAAGTGCTAATCTTTATATTATTTGGAACAAAGACTCAGATTAGACACGACGTATGATGGTCACACTTACGAGTGCTAATATTGGCTGACTAAACGTGTAGAACAAACCGTGCCAGTGAGACACCGAGCTAAGTCGCTCACTTTGCCCCTTACATGACCTAACATGTATTTATTTTGTTCTTTTTAATGTCTGGAATGTCATTGATAGCATTGAGCACAATGGTACAGCAGGTGGCAGTAGTGTCCCGGGTACTCACTATAAATGAGAGCTACCGAAACATAGTCTCATTCCCATGGCGTAATCCTGACATTGGGAAAGTGTTTTTTTGCGTCTTAAGTTGATGCAAAAGGCAGCGTTCAGTGTCCCATGTTGACGTATGAGGCTTTCAATTGAGGCTTCCGCTGCATATCCGGATAAAGGGTGGGTAGCGTGTTGCGTAAACAAAGGGGGGTTGTGGCGGTTAGCGTTATCCATCCTTCCACTCAGAATTTTGCGATTTGTCACTTGGTATATACGGTCCCTCATGCTGCCTTCAGTCAGGAGAGCCACCTACGGTTCTACAAGTAACATCCGACTTACGACCTGCTCAACTTGACCACGACCACGGCCAGCAGATGCTTTTTTTTTTTTATTCAATGTCACCGCAGCACGTAGCAGCCCGGCAACGCATACGCCAGTTACGGCAGCACAGTATCCCAGCATCTCACTCTCACACAGCCATCTACCACTACAGTGCTACCTATAACCCTCGTGTCGGATATCCGACTTACGACCGGTTGGTCGGAACCGATCCCGCTCGTAAGTCAGATGTGACTTGTATAGATACCAAGTCACATCCAAGGTAACTCTGTGGAGAGAGCTCCCCATCGTCTGACCCGTGCGGGCTGTACCATGGGAGTGAGAAAAGGTTGGCGCTGCAGCAAATCTTTATGGACCCAGAGGGTGACACTATAATGGAATCGTACAATCCGATCAGACGTCCCTGAAAATCAAATTGTAACTTGTTCTTTTGTTTTTGCGTTGACTTCTCCAAAGTCAACCGACCTAATTCCGGTAACTGCTATTGTTCCGAAAAGGCATCTCAAGTGAAGGAAACGACTTGAGTGAGCGAGTGTGTGTGTGTAGTGGGTTCACTTGGTGTCTGAGAGAAAAGGTCAGAAGGTTCGAGGAGGATCTGCCTGTGGTCATATTGAGCACCTGCCCACATGAGCCTCTGTGGTTCACTTGTCGTGTGATGCAGACATCTGCCAGGGCCTTTAAAATATGTGTCTTTTCGTCTCCACAGCGGAAGCTGACGGCTGAATGTGTGTTCAGGGAGCAGTTTGAGGAGAACTGGTACAACACCTACGCTTCCACCCTGTACAAGCACACGGACACGGGACGCTTCTACTACGTGGCCTTGAACAAAGACGGCTCGCCGAGGGAAGGCGGCAGGACTAAGAAACACCAGAAGCTCACTCACTTTCTACCCCGGCACGTGGAGATAGAGAAGATCCATCAGTCCTACAGGGAGAACTTCCAGCACAGGTGACCCGGTGCTTATACTGGAATTGAGCGGGAAGGAGAGTCGCGGATATTTGGCTGAAGACTGTTTACCCTCAACTCCGCCGGAGGTCTGGATCACCAGCACTGATATAAACATGTTTGTGTAAGTCCACGCCGCCTCAGAGAGGAGATTCTTCTGTGAAACCACTGTGGATGCAGACCAAAGGAGAGTCCAGTCAGCTGCCATGTTTCCTTTGTGAGGCGTCGGAGAGAGCGTTGGTTTTTGAGCCATCACTTTTAGTTGCACCCAAAGATGGAAAGCACTGCAGACTGTGTGTACGTGGAGAACCACACAGTTCATAACCGAAGAGAAGGCACATAAACAGATGAGAGGACGGAGCGCCGCTGCATCCGCGTTTGTCGGCAGTTTGAGACTGTCAGACCGAATGTTTCGGCGCGTACAAATGTCATTGTTCGACAAAAGTGGCGGACGAAATCTCTCCAGCGAATGTGGGGGATGTAAAAGCACTTAGCGAAAAATGTTGACTCACATGTTCATCACGACAGAACCAAGTGATGAAGAGCGGAACTCTGTACAGACAAAGAGACTTGTGAGACTCGTGATGTTCCGCGCGTCGGAAACATTATTAAAAATGCAAGCAGCTGAGGGGTACATATGGGTGATCCTATTTATGAGATGTACAATATATTTATTTTCTACATATAAAGTATAAATATAAAGCTATATATTTATTTATTGCAAAGACTTTATTTTGTAATGAACTTGAAGTTATCTGGACCCTAGATTCTACTGAAATCACACCAAGAAACACAGAGAAAAAAAATGAAGAGCTGCAATAGCACGGCAATGAAATTGTCCTGCTTTGGAGGATTCATCGTGAGAGACCGTTTTCTGCCTGGATGAAAGTCTGATGTACCAATTAAAACCACCTGTAGAATACACCGCCAAGTGACAACTCTCTCTTCATTTCATGCTCATCCAAGTGTCCCGTCCTTTGATGTTTTTTATTTTATTTTTTTTACATAATTGTTAATAGGTGCGTTGAAGAGGGAGCAGCTGAAAGGTCTCTCTGATGACTGTCACCATTTTTAAAAACAGAAATAGTGAATCTCAATCTCATTACATGTGATACATGTGATATATGTTAAAATGATGTGCTTCTTTTCTGATCTCTCCTGATATTTGACGGAATACTCAGTCATTAATAGGCCTGGGATGTTAATGCAATTTATTAATTCCAGAAAAAAAGAAGAATATGACGGAAAATTGAAGTTAAAAAAAAACTTCCTCCCTGTTGTTTATATGTTTCAACTTAAATTTGATCATTCAAATATTAAAATTGACTGTAAAATTTGGGAAACAGGTATAAAAAGAATAAGATCAGTGGGTTCATCTTTATATCCGTAGTTCACGGACGCAAGTTGCATTTCCAGATTTGAATCCAAGTCACCCACTGATCCCCAGTAATTCTAAATCCACCTTGTGTCAAATGAACTTCCCAGGTCCATGATGTCACAGGAGGGTGACTCACCTCGCCATTGTACCCTCTATAGTAGGATGTCAAGTCTTTCATTTCAAGGTCCAAATCCAGAGCGAGTGAGAAAGGCACATGTGCAGGTTAGTTTATAAAAGCTCTTTCCGTTCCGACATAAAATCAAATAGACTTGACAGATGTCTGATCTCCGGGCGTTGTTATTTAGCTCGACCTTTAATGTCGTGTTGTAAAGAGACGGTGAGAAAATGGCGTGAAAGAATAGCGGCGATTCTCTCTTTTTTTTCTTTTTTTTCCCATGCAATCCCAGTGCCCTCATAAAGCCTCAGTAATGGCCACAGCCCGGCTCGGTCTCAGTAATGTCTCAGTCAGTCCACCGTGCTAAATCAGATTCCTTCTGCAACTGGATCCTGACTTCTAATTGGCTTTACACATCAGCGTGGATTTAAGCAGTGATTGGTTGTCGGTGCTGGGGGCCTCTCGCTCTCCGCCGCCCTTCAATGGACAGAAACAGCTGCCCGCTGCTGCGCGGCCAGGAGGCCGGCGACGTGCCGCGGACTCGGGCTGGTGGTAATCTGGGGCTAAAAGGGGACGGGATCAACATTTCAACATCTGCAATAGTTGTAATGTTTCTCAACTGGCAGATATCTGTGAGCCGCGAGACCGAGATCCCCCCGGGGGAGGGAATGGAAAAGTCAAAGACATGCATGGGGAAAACCCTGGCAGACAGAAATGAAAACAACACCGGCAGAGGAAAAATAGATGAAAGATTGAAGGGAGAGGAGAGGGGACAAAAGGTGCTCGAGAGTCAGGGGCCTGGAAGGCGGGTGCAGGACGCAGGGAAGTTCCTGCTTTTCCACACACCTGTGTCGCCCTCCATGACCGTACAGTCTTTATGACACTGCAAACATGAGCCTCTTGTCAAGACACCATGATCATGGGGACTCAAAATGTTTCAGGGGTGACCCTTGTTCATTCTGCAGCAGCTCCGTTGTTTTCCACCCTTCATTCATCTCCCGCTTGAACATCACTAAATTATTCTCAAAAATCAAAAATAAATGCCTCATATCTGTTATTGAGCAGCACTGTGAACTAGTTGTAGCGGCTTATGAAGTTTGCTGGTGAGATGAAGTTGATCTACTGTAAAGTGGACCAAAAGTGGACTGAGAATCTTTCACCTGCAGTTCATCCAGATTCAGACATTCATATTTCTGCTTAAAATATCTACATAAAAAGGGCAACCTTAACAACAATTGCTGCCACAATTAAGAAATAAATAAAAAAAATAGTAATTTGCGGAGGTGAGAGTGAAACTACTGAATTCATTCCAAATTATATGCACAGTGCAGCACAGTGAATCATAAGGTCAAATAATATATTTTTGTTTGAGCTGCATAATAAATAATCTGTAATCTGAAGTCTCAACCAAAAATCCTAAATCCAGCAGAGTTGAGGCTTTGACAAGACTCTGTCTTCCATTCATTCACAAGTTTTAGTTATATTCTGAAGAGGATTATTTAGAAAAAAAAAGGATTGATACAAATAACGCTGGTTAAATGCATTATTCCTGGCTACAATGTGTTATCATAACCAGAACATTCATGATGATGGAGAGCAAATGAGAATATGCTGAATTACAGACAAGTTAAAAGAAAAAGAAAAAAACTCCCTCCTTGTTGTTTGTGTCTAATGTTTCAACTTAAATTTGATCATTCAAATATTAAAATGTCAACAATTGATCTTAAAATTTGGGAAATATGGTTATAAATGGAATAAGCTCAGTGGGTAGATTTCCCTCGGCAATACTTCATCTTGAAGCAGATGAAATCTTGTCATACCAAGTGTTCTGAGCTCATACAGAGGAGCGATCGCCTCATGATTCCAGGCCAGCAGAGAATCTCTTGCCATATACTTCCACGACAGAATGAAAACGCCACCGTGGATGATCCTTTTGGTCGCTTTATTAAATGTTATATTAAATACAAGATAATCAGGTTCATGATAAAACATGTGGGTGTTATCTGCCAACATTCTTAGACGAGAAACCATTGAAGAAACACACCTTGTGCAAACACAGGAGCCGACTGGCGAAAGTTTTCAGGAGAAATGCCGACAATCTCATCTGGTCAACGTTAGCGTCACCTGGAGGACCTAAAAGCAGCTAAAGAGTTCCTCTGACGCTTGACCGACAACAGGTGCTTCTAACTACGGACCCTGTCCTGAACACACATTTTCAATTTGGACAGACTGGTTGGGCCCTGCCAACGCTGACCGAACCGGTTGTGCTTGGTCAGTCCTTCACCCCGACTGGGAATAAAAGCAGTAGGACATGAACAAGAGACAAAACACAGTGCTATGCTAGACATCACGTGACCACGTGGATGATGTCAGTAAGAAAGTAATCAGAAACCAGCAGGCAGTTCGAGAAGGACACAAGCATTCCGATAGCAACGGGTAACAGAAACATGGAGTAGTGAAATAGAATTTTAAAAAAAATGCTTGAAAACTCTTTACACATTTGAATAAACTAGTCATATAAGGCTGTTTCTGTCAACAAACCAATGGTCTTCCATCTCCGTGACGACACAGCAGCACCAGAGAGCAGATGGTGGAGGGAGGGAGGGATCTCCTCGGCCCTGGAGCCTTGCCGGCAACAACACTGGTCCCACTCAGCTCACTTAGACGTTGAAAACAGTATAAAAATCTCAACAAAACAACGCTCATCCAGGGGAAATCTTTTTCTTTAAATACTTGAAAACATGAACGTACAGAACGTGAGCAACTTTAAGGCGGTATGTACATCTCTTTTTTTTTAAAACCATGACAGGTTCCCAAGTAGAAGCCTTTCAAACAAGCATTTATACAGGTTTCTCCAGGCCCCAGTGCGAGTTCAGAACCACGTGTGGCCTCAGTGGACAGCAGCAGAGTCTCAGCGTTTGCACTGAGCTCCAAGTGGACCTAAGGTGGCCTGTGAAAGAGCAGGGAACCTCAGCTGGAGTCCAGGTGTCTCTTGGTCCTAAAGGCCCGTGGAGGGCCCGGGATTCTTGCCCATGGCTTGGTGGGAGCTCATGCCATGGAGCTGCTGGTACAGACCCAGCAGGTCCATTTGGCTGAGCCCGCCGGCTCCCAGCATGCCGTTCTGCAGAGCTAGCTGGTTCAGGTAGCTGGCCTGGTTGGCCATGGCCAGCTGCTGCTCCTGGACCTTCCTGTTGTTGATCAGCTTCTGGACGTACATCATCAGCTGCAGGGAGCAAACACTCATCAGGAAGGAGAAAATGACAAGGTCATGGTGAAGAGGTGAGGACAGGTACAGGACCAGCTGCTCCAGTGATAAGTTTGTGACATGATCTAGATTCAGGATCCACCTAGTCACTGAGGACCATGTAGTTCTCAGGCTGAATCTGGCCCATCAAGACACGTGGTCTGGGAGAGAACTTAAATGTCTATTTCAGTGTTTCATAAACAAGAAAAAAATCAACAGTTTCCAGAAGAAGATCTGATCTAATGTCAAACAACAGAAGCAAATGGAAGTATGGGGACAGGTGTTTGATGACAGGTGGAAATCTGAAGCGTGGATTTAGCACGTCACCCAGACACCCAACAAGGAAGCGATGTCAACTATGTAAGTGCTGTTCAACGTCACAGAAAAATGAAACGTATGGGTCAAGAATTCGTCACCAGACGGACACTGGTTCTGTTCACTAACCACAGACAGCAAACATGAATCCTGTCAATCCTTAACTGCATATGAAATTGTGGCTCCTGAAGTGATGTACAATCCTGATCCGGATGAGGGGAGGGAGCCCACACGGACCAGGAAAGTGTGATATAACCCACCTTCTAATCTGGACTGGAGTTACAGCAGGTGACCAGACAACATCCCACTGACTCTCAGACCACGTCCAACAGTTTCAACAAAGGCAGAAACCAAGGCGTTTGCAGTAGAAAACCCACATTGGCTGCAGCTATGACACAGAATCGTAGCTCATAGCTCCTTGTTTCAAACAGCAGAGGTTCACGATGTGAACGGGATCAAGCACGTCCTTGTCAACAACCCGATTGTTCCATCTGCAATGCCACTGCACATCTAGGTTTTTCACTGAACGTACCGTCTGCTGCCTGTTGACCACGTCTCTATAAATGGCTTCTCTGCGTTTGATCTCCATCTCCACGGAGGTGAGCCTGCCCAGGGCCATGGACTGGACCTGGCTCTCCAAGAGTGACGGGTTGTCCTTCCACTGAAAAGACAGCAGCACATGTGATCTCCGACTGACCTGCACCTACTGCAGCCAGCTGCGACAGCGCTGCTCACCAGGCGACCGACGATGTCCTCCAGAGACTCCCGAGGCAGAGCCTTCAGCGCGTTGGTCGCCTCGATCACCTTCTGTCGGCCCTGGTTGATCAATTCCTGGGAACACGATTCAACTTCTTCACACATTTAAACTACGCCACAAACACGACACATCCATGTCTGAGATGAGATACAGGTGGAGGAAGCTGCGTTGGTGACACTGAGCCACAACCATCTGAAGTCACTGGCCTTGTGAGCAGCAGCTGGACTGCAGCCCTCAGTGGTAAAAGGAAGGTGGCGCAGTGAGCTGGTCCTGATACATAATGGTGGCATCAGCAGTGCATTACAGGGCAGAGTGGAGGTCAGACTTCAGGAACATCACTGGGCACCTCATGGGGATCCACAGTTGAGAGGCCAGTCCATGTGCTGTCCCAGACTGGGCGGACTGACGGGGCAGAGCTGTGCCTGACTGTTGTCGCAATTAGCAGTTGGGCCTGTGGAATGTGGTGCGCCATGTCGAGGGGGGGAGAGGAGGAGGAGCAGGGCATGTGGAGCTCATTACTTACCTCCAGCTGCTGGTTGGTCATGGAGGCCAAAGCTGCCATGTTGTAGGAGAAGTAGCCAGAGTTCCCCATGTCTATACCGCCGTACTGTGTGGGGTAGTTGGTCCTCATAGAAAGACCCTGGGGGATTGTGAGAGACGTGTGTGAGCAGGTTCAGAGAGAGGCTGGTGGTGCACAGTTCCAGCAGAGAGGTCAACCCGGGACACACCAGACCGTTTGGTTCTGGTCCCACTCTTCCGTCGTGTTGGTGATGAAACTTGACAAAACAACTGTTAGCCTTTATCGGGAAGATGATCTTTTATTAAGCGCGCGTGTGAGTGTGTGTGTGTGAGTCCTGTCCCAGTTCAGGCCAGCAGGATGCCGATGTCTGTGTGTAATTGAGCCTCTGCTGCAGATGGTTTTCCCGTGCCCTGTAATCTGGCCATCCGGTATGTAAGGGTGTGTGTGTGTGAGCGTGCACTCGGGGGCCTGTGGGGGTCTTGGTCAGAGACAGGTGTGCAAGCCCCAACACTCCACACACAAAGGAAGAGAACACACTCCTAATGAGCGGCGTTCTCATCTAAACATCAACAGGAACGTGTCCACCCTCGGCTGGGATCTGGTTTCTGAGGGCAGCCGAGCACCACTCACACATCAGTTGCGCATTCATAAGACAAAAGTCGCTGGGCTGCATCCAATAGTTGACATTGTCAACAAGAATCTATCACAGTTAATTTCCCGCACGTCTTTCTGCTGTCATTTCAAGGAAGAGAGTCATCCTGTTTCACAGCACTCTATTGCCAGGTGTTGACAGAATGAGTGCAACATTCTTGTCTCCCTTTGTCCGGAAACTTGGGACTCCAAAATGATGTTGGTGGCAGGAGTAGTGTGTGTCAGGGGAGCGTGAGAATGGTGTAACTTTGAACCGTACGACGCAATGACGCCGTTTTTCATTCACACATGTTATAACCTCGAACATCGCATGTTGTTTGCTCAATGGCGACTGCCCTACTGTCCAATGGTGAGATGTGGCACTCAAAAAAACCCCAAAAAAGTCACTTGTTGCTCAGCGAGGGCTGTGGTGAGTGCAGTAAAAATAATCATTAGAGTAAATTGGAATCTAGGATTACAAGTGAGGAGTGAAAACCCACACTCCAGCAGCCCTGGGGACAGTCTCCAAACCAAACACAAATGACCCACTCATTTATAGGTAAAATCCCAAACACTTTCTCTACCTTTTTCTCTGCCTCGTACTCGGCCCAGGCTGCTTTGCGATCTTCCTCACTGAGGGCTTCTTCCTCCTTGTGGTCCAACAGGGAGTCATGTTCGTGATAACACACTATCTGGTCCTTGTTGCTCTGGAGCAATTCAGCCAAGAAGGGATCCTACAGAGAAGATGGCAGGAGAGGTCAACAGGGTCAACAAGTAAAAACCTCACATGGTGTGAGCATTTCTAATGCAATTGGAATCAGGAACTTAAGGAGAAAAAAAAATGTTTGACAGGAAGCCCAACTGTAGGGGGGTACGAAAATATCGGTGCGCTCAAATATTGCAATACTTCATGAATGAACTCATTTTCATGCACATAATATTGTACTGCGTTACCTGATTTTCCCCTTTAGAATGACGGCTCAGCTGATCTTACAGTATCACAATATATCCCAATGGCAAGATCCATGCCAATACACCGCCCTAGTTGACTGTGTACAGATGGCAGGACTACTAAACATTACTTTGATGATGTGCTGCTTTTAGTTTTTCTTCTGTTCTTCACACATTCTCATTAAATATCATTTGTATTTGTGCCCATATAATACAGCCACACCTCTGAAATGCAAAACAAAAGTGTCTGAAAATGTTTTTCAGCAACTGTATAAGTCAGTGCTGCTCTTTTAACGCCTCTTCAGTGCTCTACAGGATTTACGTCATACATTTCAAATAACTGAGCACCACTGAGATGGAGGGAATGAAGCCACGGACCTGAGCAAGATTATATATGAAGCTAATCAAATTTTTAAAAGCAAAACAAAAAAGAAAACCCATTCAACAAAGGTGACCGAGTCGATGCTGGGTATGTCATACAGCATGCTCATGACTGCCAGTGTTCTGCTAAGAAAAACAAAGGGCGGACCCAAGTCCAACACTTCTTCCACCCTCACCTGTCCATCCGGGTTTGGAATTGAGAAAGTCAGTGCTATCTCCATTGAGTTCCCAACATTTCACCTGAGTCGCTCTCAGTAGCGACACACACGTATTAACAAGGCATCCCTTTTTTACCAGGGTGCTTGAGCTCAAGTTCTCACTTGACTGGTCTTCGTCATGTGCTGAAATGTAACTTCTCCGTTCAACGCTTCAGTGACACCGACAGATTCAGAAACACCTTGACGGGGGATTAGAGGACATGTAAAAACACACAACTAAACGAAATAAATGAAGGTTTTTAAGTGGGGGGGGGGAAAAGGGGGGCTGGTTTCCATGACAACGTTGTTATTGCAAACAATACCTGGGGAAAATTAGGAGAGTGGGGCCAGGCTGTGCTCACACAAACATGGTTCAAATTACTCACACTGCACAAGGTTTGCTTTTCTTTGTCTGGACTCAGCTTTACATTAAACTGGAATTTTGCACTCTGGAAACAACGTCATGCAAAAGTTGCATCATTAAGACGCACGCGAGCCAATTTAGAACCCCCCTACTCCCCCTCCCCTCTGGCTATGCCTCCCCTCTTGCTCTATGAGCTGTGACAAGTTGGCACAGATAGTACAAAACCTAGATGCGGAAAATGCAAAATTGTCAAGGCAAACATGTAAATAGAGGCTCAAGTAGACAGAGAATAATTTGCAAAACTGTAGCGACGACAATGAAGTGCAGCAAAATCTCATGAGAAAGTGGTGGCAGTTACTAAACGGTATTGCTACATCACACTTTTAAACCACCTTGACAATAAACAACTTTTGAATGACCAGTGTGACTGTTCCCATGATACACCTGGTATTGGACTAGTCACATCTAAGGTTATATTTACAATGGCAGTCTGAATACAGCCTGGCAGGTTACAAATATATTTTGATATTCAACACCAGTTTCACAGATTGTGCGTGTTTTTCAAACTTGAGGTCCAAACGCATGACGGACTTCCTGTAAGTCAACCAGGTAACGGGTCAGCGGAGCTGCAGGTCAAATGACAGTACAGATGCTGCCCCTGGAACTGAGTACTTCTTGGGATACCCAAGTAATCCCCAGCAGCAATTGCTCAGGGGTGGTCCGGTCCATCTCCTGTTCGGCCGTGCGAGTGTGTGTGCATGTGTGCGTGTTACTCTAGTCCGCAGTAATGATTGGGCGAGTAACCTGACCTGCACCATTGTCATTGCTAAAAACCTGCACAGCTAAGTTGATCACCTCACAGGATCTTGGCACAAACAGTCGCGGGGTGAAGTGCTCGTGAGAAATACATTTAACCCGTAACTCTGAGACCGTAAATCAGAAGAAAAAAATCCATCCGCTGAAGTGAAAACCTTAACAACTAGCATGGCAACGATTGGACTCCAAACTGAAACAAAATTTTAACAATTCCTTTTTTCAGGGCCATCTGACACTTTAATCCCATGTAATCCATTCACTGCATCAAGAATTGTTCCTGGCACCATCAGGGAACCAGGGAAGGCGAGGACAGGCTCCCGACAACAGGAATGTGAGTAGCTGGGATATTTGTAATACCAAAACACAGCCAGTCAAAACTCTTGCTTGCAGCTGCACATCAATGATACAGCCCTTCTGGCCGCTTCTAAACAATCTCACCGCAGAAACACACTGGGAAGATTATTGGGCACGGCGCCCAACGTCGGCGGGCCAAGGCTGCCTTCCAGGCTTCTACCTTTTAATGCCGTGGACCCAAGAACATTGGTTGGGATTTATTTGGCCCACCATTAAAAAGCTTGCGTCGCAGGAGGCTAAACAAAAGCAATAAACACACCACATTCCGATGTAGGACTCAGGGCGGAGCAGGGATGAACATGAGCGGCAGAGTACAGAGTCAGACAGTGGACAATGGTGGAAATGTGATGGACAGGAAAAAAGGAAATTAGTTTTTGAATCAACAAATAATGAGAAATGTTATGAGTTATTCTCTCCATTTTTTTATGGGGACAGTGAGATCATCTCCTCTGAGGTGGTTGTGAGCACCTACCTTTTCATATTTGTCTACACTTTATTTCATCAGATGTCATTTACATATTGCCATGTACACACTGTGTCTTAAATTGTGTGTTATAGAGAGTAGAAGCATGAAACACCATAGAAACTAGAGAAGAGGGGAAAAACTAGAGATGCCCAGACAATTCCTGATAGAGTGGACAACAGTGTTCCCTCCACTTCACTTCATATCAGCAACAGTTTGATTTTCCCAGAGCTCCGCGCAGCAGAGAGGATTGTTCAGACATATTTCATAATGAAACACTATAGTAGATGTAGATGTTATTCACATTTTAGAGTTAAAGGGCGAAAAGGACGACATAGACTGAAGCTCGGCGTTGTGAGGAGACCCCTGGATGAATTTTGAAAGGCATATCTGTGTCACTGGTGTTATGTTTGTTCATGGAACATGGTGTCAATTATGGAATTATTAATTACACGCGTTACATCAGTACTCAGGAAGCACTCAGATCTAAGTACTATGTCAGCAAAAAAGTGGTATCGGAGCGGGACATCCCCAATGCGCCATACATATACTGTGATGGTTTGGACCTTTGATATAATATCAACATTTCATCTGTAAATACATTTTTGTGTTGTGTAAAAACAAAATTCTTTCTTGAGGTAAATGGAAAAAAAACTGCATGTTTTGTACAATTGGTCACCAACAGCCTTTAGTTTTCACATGGCATGCTATGATGCTTTTGGTGCCTGGTTTAAGGAAAAAAAGAATAAAAATTTCTTTAGGCTTAACGTCACGTAACTGACAAACTTAACATACTTCAGATTTTTAAATCAAGTGTAAGTGTGCAACATTGTTTTTAGACTTTTAGTATTTCAAAATCGTGAAATCCTTTTTAATCAAATGAACCTTCAATATTGGGTGATTTTTTTTGTAGTTTCTATCGTGCTATGACCCAAGTACTGTGATGTGTATCGCATCAAGGGGTTGTTGCCGGTACTCAGCCCTAAAAGTGGGATTAAAGTGAGGCATTATTTCTGCTTCTTATCCACATGACAGTAGTGCAGACATCCTCCTCGCCTTGGTAAGGTAAGGTAACTTTATTGTCAAATATGCTACCGTACGAGACATATAGCATGGATGAATATCTTGGAGGCTAGGACCGATTCCTTCCGCTTGAATCATCATGACACAATGTTAATAAGTTCAAGTAGAAAACACCAAAAACCAACCGATGAAAACCAAAATACTGATCCCATAATTCCTAAAATGTTTAGCTCTAATTCTGCCAATAAAAAAATGTGGTTATTGACAGCCGACCAACCAGTCGCCCACCCTGTAATGTGAGTAGTAAAAACATCAGAAAGAAATAGGGATCAACTCAGAAGTTCATCATGTTTCCTGGATTATTGAGTGCACATTTACAAAAGGCTTCATACTGCTGCAGCTTGGTGATGTGGAGGTCCCAGAAGAAAATCTATCTTCCTAAATGTTGCATGCAGTTAGATGTTGGTTTTGGGTAATTGATCGTTGCATGTCTGTTTGGAGCGGAGCCTTTGTTATCCTGGGTTACAGGCCTGCACTGTGTTAGCAAGGGACTGACAGCACAGGTCCACGTTTAGTCGACTCATCATGATCAAACAGACTGAGTTTCCTTTACCACCGGTGATGTGCAAAGACCCGTCCAGAGTTTGTAAACAGTATCAATGGGTGTGTTTGCATTTGGGCAACTGAAGTATGGATCACAATTCTCAGTCAAGCTTCACCAGAGGTATACCTCACTAGGTCAGGGGGACACGGGTCCCAGATCCACAATATCAGTAGTGGACAGAGGATCCTGGCAAGTGGCCAAACATACAGTGGTAGATCTTTAGTCCTGGCTAAGATACTGATCATGCAGCAACCATGTTTAGTTCTGAAAACCTTTGTCTGTATAAATGTTCTGCAAGTGCATATCTGAACTCTACCACGGTTTATTAAAACTGAGACTTCCCCATTCCACAGGAAAAAGACTAGAAAGATATGCAATTACACGTCGTCACGTCACAACAACCTAAATGCACAGAATTGTATATGTCCAGTGTATTACTTTCAAACTTCAGTCTGCCCAGTTCTGAGAGTACCGCAAACAATTATTTATTCTAGTGAGAGGTTCATATACAGAACCAAAGTCAAAAATCAGTCTCAGTCAACATTCCAAAAACACAATATTTAGTCTTATTTAAAACTTTCAAACATCTGCTTAAGTCAGTAAGTTTCACCTTTTTTGGAAGTTCACAGTCTGGTTCCTGGTATATATATATATATATATATAGACATATATATATATATATATATATAGAGAGAGATAGATAGATAGATAGATAGATAGATAGATAGATAGATATGTGTGTGTGTTTACCATCATAAAGGCTCAGAGGAGTCAGAAACTGGGAAGAAAAAGGCAAACTCTTAGGGGGCAACTCTGTCCTGACCTCTAATGAGACAAGCATGGTCTGGCTTATTACTTTGGCCTGCTGCTGTCTGTACTTTGTTTGAATTCTGCCTCCTCCTCCTGTACCTGCCTGGGCCTAATGACTGCTGCAGCCATCACCTGCTGGGAGCACAGAGAACCCTGCGCCCACGAGCGGCCAGACGCACCAGCGGTGATTGATGCAGAATCAAAGTGAAAACGAAGATATCGAAGTGAAACAGATGAATGGTGTCAAACTAAATTTGTTTCGATCCATTCTGCAAGAAAATGGCTGAGGATGTGCCGTAGTTGGTGGGTGGGAAGTCAAAATCTCATGTCTGGGTTTCAAGCCTTCTTTGTCATTAAGGGGAAGTGCACCGGCCTCCTTTGTCTTCAATTAGTCTCTGTGAAGAGCGGAGGGGCATCTTTAAGAGCAGGTTTAAATAATGACCCTTCATCAGGCAAGGAGGCCAGGGGAGTATAAGGAAAACAACTGGCTGAACTTGCTTTGAACATTCTGCGGCAAAGTGGAACGCGGAATAACAGATGGCCGTGGAGATTGGCGGGACAGTATGGAGGTGGATGGGGGGATAAAGTGAGAACAGTTCACGCACAGAAGGACGCCTTTACTGGAGGTGAAGGTTTCACCTTACACTAGGGGACAACCTGTGCCTGGAAAGTCCTGATCCCCATTGGCAGCTCAGAAGCAAGGTTTCCCAGGTTCTGATGGAGCTACCTTTCTGTCAGTAGTTCAGAGAAGCTCTCTGTTAACCTTCCTTCCCACACTCACCTTCAGCACAAGTACAGTGAAATAAATGAAATGAGATCTAAACCAGTGATTCTTAACCATAGGGCCGGGGCCGCTAAAGGTTTTTTTGTTTTACACCTTTGGGCTGTGAAGGCTGCGAGACACTCAGTTTTAATACATTACCCATGTATGGTGGCAGTAGTGTGTCACTGAATTGACTTGACAGCTGCAAATCCGCGATAGTTACCAACTAGTTCTTGAAAAGAAAAAATGATGAAGAAAGCCACCCCCAACAGTAAACACAGTTCCTGAAAGCACCCGTGGGGGGCCCCAAGAGAAAAAAGGTTAAGAACCTCTGATCTAGAGCGCACTCATCAGCCTGAAGACTCAAAGTAGAGCAAACACTTTTTCTGAAGATATGAGAAGAACGATGGCCTTCCTCACCTCAAGGCATGGCCAGCCAGGAAATGGATTTGGAAATGTCTCAGTATAAAAAAGTGAATTGGGGTTTCCATACTGTCTGACCCAGGCAAGCCTGAAGATAATGGGCAAGTAATACCTGCTGTAAACATTTGACTGACGAATTAGAATCATTATATACAATTACCTTGTTTAATATCAACTAATTTGCCTAAAAATAATCTATATCAGTGTGGGAATAATAATCATGCACTCCTTTTCATGTTCAATTTTACTTTTATTTTTCCTATTAAAACGGCGTTGAAATAATGAACGAATGTATTTTTTAATTTTAATATGTGAAAATTGGCTTAGGAAAATATGGCAGTGAAAAAAAAGTTACATCTATAAAAAAGTCTGTAGTGCAGTTTGGTATTGGGAGGATTAAAAACCCAAATACCTTCAAATATACATTGCATTTGCAGAAAGAATCTCTCATGTAATTTCTTTCTATGACTTGCATGATGAGCTGAAATACTGCAAACAAAGACAAATGAAGATTCTTTCAGATAAAAATCCAAAAGACTGTGTTATGGATCGGACCGGCTGTGACGCTGGGTAATGTGTTTAGGGGAACAAAAACCCCTACGCCGGGTCGGAGCACTGTATTGCTGGCTCTGAGTGATGGAGCGTCTCTGACTCATCTTCACATCATTCCAGACAGAAAATTCCTTCCATAATACTGCAGAGTCCTACTGCCACATCACAGTTCACCCACTGGCCAAAACAGGTCGACTTTTAAAGAGCTTGTCAGCCGCTCCCACTTTAATACTGTCACATAAATGTCAGTGGGCTCATTAAAGATCATTCACATCTAACAGGCCGCTGCTCAATGAACACATCTTTCCTCTTCCAACCTCCAACTGTGCTCCTCTGTGACTATAGTGGGCAACTGCTGGCTGCAGACAGAAAGGTGAGAGCAATGATACAAGCTAAAGGAGACGTGATTCATGCAGAAGGCTCCTATCTTTTAATAACTAGGAAGGGAATAAGGATAAAGATCTTTAGACGACACAAATGGAAAACGGCCTTTAAATCAAGGTGCAGGCAGAGGACTCAAGTTTCACTTACAAAAGTCAACAAGTTCAGTCTTTTTTAATCCGCTACTTTTACACATGTCTGCAGGAAACTTGGGAAACAACAAAGGAACCCAACATGACCTCGGTAAACCTTGCATCTAGTCAAGAAGTGATCAGACCAATAAAGACATCAGAAGAGAGGACAGCATAAAAGATGGAACAAGGAAAAGCACAGGTTTATAGACAGCCAGTGGCTTTGCTCATGCAGTGTTGCAATGTGAAGACTATTTAGTAAATAGCAGTAAACAGACAAAAGCAGTGCAGCTGTGCAGGATTGGATGGGCCATGTAAGGGCTGTGAGATCTTATTAAACCGTTGGGGAGGGGGGGCGAACAGTGACACAGCACCTGTGCTTAAGAAAGAAGGAGCGAGTGCAACACTGTGAAGGAGGGAGAAAATAGATAGATCCCAGAAATGTCTGGCAGACACATAGCTGGCACTGAGATGAAACATTTATCAGTGTGCTTAACTTGAAAAAGAATACGAAAACTACTTTGGCATTTAGGACAGCAGTCAGCACCATGTTTGCTGACAGAAAGTAAACAAGACCTTCACTGAGTTAATGGGTATCAGACTCCTTTCCTGCAGGAATCCTTTCACAGAAGTCAGTAAATGCGTCCTTATAAAAGTATTGCACATCTTAAAAAAAGATGTCTTTTCCAGCGTTAGCGAAAATGGAATCCAGGTTCGTACCTTGGGGAGCATGGGGGTGGCTCTCTTGCTCTTCTTCTCTGAGGGGTCATCCAGCAGGTCCGGCTCAAAGGAGTAGAGCTCCGCCAGCTCATTCATGGTAAAATGCCGCTCAATCTGCTGTTGGTCGACCACCCGAAATGACAGCGATTGTTTGGTAACCTGCCGCTCATAAATCTTCTCTTCCATGGTACCCTGTAAGGAGACAGTGAGGGGGAGAGGAGGACGTGTCGGTCAGTCATAACGGCTTCCTGCAGTATTAAGCCCCCACCAAGGTGTTCCCAGCCTCTAGCTCAATTAAAAGATATACCTGTGCCAGAAATCTGTAGACGTAGACGGTTCTGATCTGCCCAAATCTATAGACCCTGAAAATACTTTGGATATCATATGAGGGGTTCCAGGAGGCATCGAAGATAATGACTCGGTTAGCTGCCACCAGGTTGATGCCGAGAGAACCGGCACGAGTTGAGATGAGGAACAACCTGCCCCTGACGGAGAAGAAGACATTATTTAAGAACAGTATTGGTCAGATGAAAGTGTTTTATATTGTGAACTAACTACAAGAAAGGACCAGTCTTTTTTCAACATTGTGCAAAACTGTTTAGAAAAGCATGAGTTTATGATTACAAAGGCATCTCTTGCTAAGCAGTGCAAAACAAAGTGCGGAACAAAAATGGCATTGCATCTTTACCTCGTGTTACTAGTGTCATTAAAGTCTTCTGCCCACTTCTTCCTGGTGGTGGCATTAGTTGACCCATCTAGACGGTAGTAGTCAATGTTCCTGTACCACTTGCCCTCTCCTGCAGGCACAACAAAGTTGTTAGAAAAGCGATTCCATTTAAACTTCTTGTCAAGAAGACTTAGCTGAGGTATTTGCAGATAGACGGGTGTGCTGGTTAGAGGCCAGCTGCATTTAACCTTCAAGATGGTCCCCTCCAGCCCCCCACCAGCCTTCATAACCAACATTTCGGTATGTTTCCAATTACAGCACTGTGATCTTTTCATTACAAATTACAAACCCTTGAGCAAACATTTTTTGCAGAATAAAAAGTCAAGGTCTAATCATTTTCAAAATGAAAGTAAAACCAGCTGCTGAGGTTTAATTAGGAACACGACCTTACACCAGCGGCGCTGCGTACGTGTGCGAGTTTGAAGGAACACCAGCGCGCACACAGCTTGCATGTGTACTTGTGAAAACACTTCCCCTAAGAAAATGTGAGGTTATTTTCTCCTCCCTCACCAACAGTTTGGTCAGTTCTTAGAAGCAGCCGTTAAATGCAGAGCAGACTTTCAAGTCATTACAAATATTTTAAAGGAATGATAAAGAGGTTTGCTTGATATATGAAATGCTTTATCCACAGGAAAACCTGAGAAGTCAGGCAGTGAAAGGACTCATTGAAGTACTGTTGTCGCATCATTAAATGCATAGAATGTGGTGATTTCATTTAGTTTGTAATTTATCACCTCAACCAAGACCGCGCTGTGGCAAAGGCACTCAATTATAAAATGAAGAACTGAAGGAATGTCCTTTATGTTGCACAAATCATTCAACTACTGGACTTAATCAGAATAAGTCAACCAATTACTAAATGACAAAAGACAACACATACAGTGGATGGTTCCTGGCTGAAGTTGAAAGTTAAAACTGAACACGGACTTCAAGTATCTGCATAATTTTCAGCTTCCTGCATTGGCTTTGCTAATGACTGGGTTAGATTTAGATGATCTTATGATGACGTTCTGGAGTTCTGTGACCACGCTATCCTGGGGTGAAGACTGTTTTAGATATCCACAGCTTTCGTGTGGTTTTGTATGGAGCCTGCAACTTCAATCTGACCAGTTCATCATTGTTGGCAATGTCAACCATTTCCCCCAAACAATCATAACTTTCCTGATGATGACATCATCATCAGTTAGACTTTATTGATCCCTTTGGGATGACTCCCTCCAGGAAATTTACATTTACATTTAGCAAATAGCTATGGAGATAATGTGTTGCTGTTAGATTCAAGAGAGCAGTGGTTGTGTGTGTCTACCAATACGGGATGGACTGGTGACCTGCCCAGGGTGTCGACATAGTCAAGCTACTAATGTTTGTCTGCACCTTTGTAAGGAGAGATCTTGTCTTCATCTTTAGCTCTGCAGGCCAGCTCCAGAAAGTCTTCGATCAAGTCCAGTGAGATAAGAGACTGACTGAAGACCAACCTGGGGACCAGGTATAGATAAAGATGTTAAGACTCACTGATTCAGTAATGGCTGGAAAAGAAACACAAAAAACACTTACACTTTTTCATCCACTTCCTCTGCCATGCGCAGGATCTCAAAGAGCAGAACCATCTTCCCAGAGTGTTCCAGGATTTCAGCATCTGCTTCAGTAACAAAATCTTTGTGCCAGTCAGCACATGGACTTCCTGGTCTTGAACTGGAGGTCTGACCTGTCAAGCAAGCAAAAGAATGATTCCCATTTGTCTGTGAAAATATTCAAGACAAACACTTTGACACGGTCAAAGACATTTTTAGTTGTTGTCCATCCACCATGCCAGTGGATGTAGCCAGTATAAATCACCCTCTAAACTACAGCAGCGACACTTACGCTCCTCCACTGGATCAGGCCGGGTCCTGCCCTCTCCATTCCTGCCACGGGAGCTGCTGTTCCACTCCTTGATCACCTCCACATCATCACTATCTGAGTCTTCGGTCCCCTTCTTTTTCCCCTTGCCCCCTTTCTTTTTCCTGAGAAGCATATACCCAGAGGCAGGTTAGATAGAGTTTAAATGGGAGTGAATCATTGAAATCCTTTATTCATTTGGGTTTTTTTTTACTTCTTTTTCTTCTCCTCGTCAGAACTCAAACTCATGGAGGACTCGTCAGTTTCAGACGCAATGAACTCCTCCATGCTGTCTTCATCGAAGAATCCCTAGCAGAGAGAGGCAGTGACACATGACTTGACTGTGTTGTGATATCACTGACCCTAACGGTGATGTATTTTGTCTCACCCTGTTTTCTTTACTGATATAGTCCAGCTGAAGGCACCAGGGATGCGTCCAGATTCTGCTGAGCATCTGGAAATCTTGAAAGAGTTTGGTTCCTGCTCGGCCACGCCCCCCCTCCATCGCATTCCCAACACCTGCACATGAGATGAAGAGTGTAAAGAGGAAGATGAATGTGTGCTTTTCCCGTAAGGCCAGAGGTCTGGTTTTCATCTGTTTAGATACAAATCTATCACAAATGTAAACCCCATTTGTGGCTATAAAAGGCATGACACAGCCATTTCCTTTCATCCCAAACTTTAATGCCCACCTGTGGAAAAGCTGTAAACACCTTGGCCCTTAAACAAGTTTGTAAAATTTGTTTGGTTTGAGCTCAACTCAGAGTTACACAAGCCGGATTTGTTCAATCATCAATCAAGTGACAAGTTGTTTCGGAGCCACTGGCATTGTTCTTGCTGCACTGACCCCAAAAGATGTACACCAAGACTGCGACCTCAAAACAATGTGCCCCTCACCAATCTCTAGAGGCAAAGTCTAATGAGCGCGAGGGACGTTCCCTTCCAAAGGCATATCTGCTCGGATATGAGCTCTCCAGCGCCACTAAGGTGTAAAACATTTGCCACCCTTGGCTCAAATGTAAATTTCTTTTTTTCCTTCAACCCCAACTTTCTGCCCCCACTTCTGCGCTCCCTCTCTCCCAGAGCTCTTCATTAGGGAGACGTGGGAAACTGGGCTTAAGCTCTGCCTGAGGCTCTCTGCCAGCTGCCACTCTAGTACACACTGTAACACGAGCAAGCGCACACACTGGTCTTCCACTGCTTTCAGAGAGTTAAGTCCGCTAAAAGAAAAAGCTAGTTACGAAGTCCTGGACTTGGAAAATCAGTAAATGACAGATGAGAGGGAACACAGTGTTTCTGAGGGCATCCCAGAGCCAGCCTGTCAACCTGAAAATCATCATGATATATGTCCGACAAACTTATTTCATGTGCATCTGTAATGGCCAATATAAACAGTGATTGAGTGTCAGACTGAGTGGTTTTGCTGAAAAGATCACACCGTTCTGCCGTATCAATGAAGTGATGATGGATTTACATACCAGTAAAGTGCTCCATGTAGTATCGGTAGAGTTTGCACTGGATTGGAGTGACTCTGACCGACAGCACATACTCATGTTTTGGCGGCAGGAACTTGGTCAGCGCAGTGTAGTCTTTTCTCTGTGGAGAAATTCATTAAAAAAAACAGATTTAACTCTAACATAGCCCCTAAATGCAGACATCAACATGCTTAACAGGCATAAATAGCTACAGGAGTTGACTCAAGCAAGTCCGGCGTGCCCCAGTCAAAATAAAAACTTGGCCAATGTGACAGGGAATAGAGCAGGGTGCCAGGAACAAAGAGGAGATGCCAAGACCATCAAGAAGAGGAAAAGAGGGAAGTGCAAAAGGATAACCAGAGAAAAAAAACCTATTTGATTACTGCCATGCTGGAGGCATGTGGAGAACACACCAACTCCTCACAGAAAGGACCCAGGATTACTCAAGTGATGTCCCATGTGACCTTCTTGATGTGAGGCAAACAGCATGTATCATGCTGTCTCATATTTTATTTATTAACTGCTAATTGATGAGCAATGTAATGGAGAACTGACTTCCCACATGGACAAGTCTTAGGTGGACAATGTTCCTTTTCAAGTCGGTTACCTGAACACATCCAGCCAACATCTCATACAGGATGTGAGCTCTCTTCTTCATGACGCGCACATCCTGCGGTGTGGAGTCAGCACACTGACCGTTCTGGATAGGGTTAATGAAACGATTCCTAAACTCCTTCACCGACCCGAGCAGGTTCTCCTTGATGAAGTTCACCATGCAGTGGTCTGGCGTGCGACAGAAAGTACCCAGACTGTTGTGAATCATCTTGGAAAGAACAATGAGGATGTTGGTTCTATACCACTTACACTCAATGAGGTTGTTTTGAAGTGGAGTGCCAGTCAGGACAACCCGTCTTCTGGTTCGGATGGAGTTCATGGCCTTTGAAACAGCAGACGCCTCGTTCTTGAGAATGTGACCTTCGTCGCAGATCACTAAGTCTGGGCCTAAGGATGAAACAAAACAAAAAAACGTTGTCATTGATTGAAAATATCACTAACTTCCTCTTAGTACAACATGCATTGAAGAAGCCACATCTGAACTCCATATATGACAGTATTAGGGCAAGTACCTGGATCAACAAGTGTCTTTTGAAATGCCTCTTTCAGTTTCTTGCTTTTGGTGTTTCTTCCTTGCGTCAGATTTCGGTACATTTCATAGCCTATGATCATAACACCCCCTGACTCGTGCCACTGTTGGAGGGCAAAGGCTCTTTCCTGAGGCCTTTTTACTGTGGCCAGCTCGATCACCTTTTAAACAGATCCAAGATTACTTAATGTCCAAAACAAAAGGGGTGTCACATGGCCATAAAATTGAAACAAATAGTAAAGAAAATTGCTAAATACCTCCAAACTCTCCTCATCTTTCATTCCGTGCTGCCACTTCTCGAACTCATTGAGCCAGTTCAGAACCGTGTTCAAGGGACAAACCACCAGAGCGGTCGTGAAGTTCAGCTTCTCGCAAAGCAGCAAAGTGTGAAGGAATGTCACCACCTACCGGACAAAATAAGAACTGTCATTCAAAATACGAAATTCAAGTTAAGAGTCTGACAGCAGCTGTAGAGTCCATACTGGATATTCAGAACTCGATGTAGACAAACTCAAAAGGAAGACCTAACTGAGAGGATACCACTAAACACCTGACCAACCAACAACATTCAGGTCCTACTCACCTGCAGTGTTTTGCCCAGACCCATGCAGTGGGCAAGGATGCAACCAGAGCCAGCAGACTTCTCAATCTTTTTCACAGACTCGCAGCAGCAGTCCCACATGAACTGCACACCTACATCATGAAGCAGACATTACAGGAGGGTTAAGCAAAAGACAAAACAAGAAAAGTTTTGAGAAGCGAATCTTACCGTCGACCTGGTGAGGTTTTAGCTTCGTAACAAGGTTCCTGTGAACCTGAACGATTGGCTCCTTGGTTTCTTCATCTTCATCAAGCACCAATTTGGTTGTGATGGGACAAGTAACCTGAGAGGCCTCATCGACAACAATTGTCTGAGAAATAACAGGAAACGTGTATAATTATTGGATACAGTGAGGAAAGCTATGAAACATATGCATAGCCTGGCAGGACAGGCAACCTTTTTAAGAATGAGCAACACAACAACCAAGGACAATCAAGTATGTACCTCTCTGAGCTTCTTCCTCAGTTCTTCTCGCTCTGCGATGCGTTTCCTCCTCTCCTCCTCTTCCTTTAGGGCATCTCTCGTCTCTGTTCTCAACTTGTCATCCTTCAAAATTTTGCGAATCTTCTTGCGATTTTTGCGCCCCTCTCCGTCTGGATCATCGTCTTCCCCACCACTCTGCAAAATTGAACAATCACATGACACCTTCGCTGTTAAAGCAACACCTTTGATCAGTTTAAATTTAAATAAAAAGGCTTGACCATTAGACTGTACGCACCTTTTCATCACTGGATGAGGAGTCCTGAACTTTAATTCTGCGTCGCTTCTTTTTCTGCTTATAACTCCGCTGCTTCTCCTCATCCTCCTTCTTCGATGACCTGTAGAACCAGGGAGAGAAGCACCATTTAAATCAACCACCCATAACCTTCAGCCACTTGTTATTTCAGTACTTAATTCACCTTGTCTTTCTGCGCTTCTCATCGTTTTCTGAATCAGACAGTTCCTCGCTTAACTCAGTATTGTCATTTGAGGCCGACTTCTTGAAGTCAGAGTCTTCCGAGTCGTCACTTCCCACTGTGAAATACAGCAGATGCCTTTTATCAGTCTTCGCCCAAAAACTAAACGAAACGAAAGCTGCTTTTACAAACCCCTCCTTCTGTCTGCCTTCTTCTTAGCTGCTTTGTTTTTTTTCTTCTTAGCAGAGTTCTCGTCTCCAGATTCCCCTTCGCTTAAGGACAGCTTATGTCGTAGCAACTTGTGTTTCTTCGCTTTCTTTGTTTCAACAAGCGAACCCTCGGACTCTGTGGAATCTTTGTCACGAGGGAAATGAAAACGGTCAGAGGGATGCGTTACAAATGACAACATCATGTGATCAAGTTGTGCAACCTTCTTCATCATTTGTGTCATCCCTTTTACGGCCTTCTTTTTTGACCTTCTTGGTAGACTTATCTTCATCCTCCTCTTCCTCCTCCTCTTCCTCCTCGTTGTCTGAGGAGCTCTCTGCTCCAGAGGATAAGTTAGACTTGATCTGGGCGAGAAGCATCTTCTTTGCAATCCTTGTTAAGAAAGAAGAAACAAGCACCCGTCACAACCCACAGAAGAAACAGCAGTACATCCTGTTTAGGATGTTAGCTTGTCTATTCATATAAACTAGGCAGAAACTGAATTAGCTTAGCCTTTTTTGCACCAAGAGCAGGCAATTTAATATTTAACCGTAGTTGGTTTCTTATCCAAAAGTCACTGCTGTATCGCTTTCAAGTATATTTTGAACACACCTATTTTCCGGATCATCGTCGTCATCTTCAAAAGGTTGTGGTCCGTCCTCTTTACCAGACATCTCTTCGCCTATTAAAAAAATAAATAAAAGTTCAGCTGTTGAATAGTTCAGAATACAGACGACATCCTAGTTAAGACAATTACCTGAAGACTGACGGAAAGTTCCTTCACTAACAACCACATTAGACTCAGTGATGGGTTTGATCTTTTGTTGATCGCTGTCTTCTCCTGAATCATCCTCCGCTTGCTGCTCATCGTCATCCTCACCATCATTACTGGAGGAAGACTCCAACTTGGAAACTGCCTTGAGCTTCTTACTTTTGTGCTTCCTTTCGTACGACCTTCTGCGATCTCCTGGCTTTTTCTCTGGGGAATCTCTCTCCTCATCCATTCCTTGCTTCTTTGCTCGGCTGGACTTCCTTATTGCTTTACCCTTGGCGCTTTTCTCCTCGTCAGAGGAGTCGGACTCCTTGTCCACCTTTTTCTTGGACAACTTTTTGCTCTTCTGAAGATCTGAATCTGAACTGTCAGAATTCCTTTTACGCTTTGAAACCTTGTCCGAGGATTTGCCATTCGATTTAAAGGAAGTCTTTTTGGCACTTGAACTCTCTTGTTCGTCGTCTGAGTCGTTGCATTCAGCCGCCTTTTCAAGTAAAATGTTTGGGATTTCGTCTGAATCAGAGTCTTCTTCACGTTTGAGATTAGAATCCAGTGAAAGCTCCTCATTCTCCTGTTTGACGCTGCAGGACTTTTCAGAGAGATTGTCCTTTGCCCTGTCACTTCCTTCTAATTCAGATAAATGGCCTGTAATGTTACTCTCTTCCTTCGTGTTGCTGCGCTTGGACGATTTGGTCGGTTCTGCTGACTCTTCTTTCTCCGATTCAGTCGTGTCCTCCTTCCCCTTGCTCCGTGTCTTTCCAACAGAGTGCTTGGATTTGCTTGACGACCTTGTCTTAGGCTCATCATCTGACTCGGATGAGTCTTCCTTGCCTTTTCTGTCCACCTTCTTCTTGATGGCCTTTGAACGTTTGGATGACACACCCTCCGATTCAGAATCAGACGAGTCCTCGTTGCTGCCAACTTGCTTCCTCAGGGGTGTCGTCTTCACTCTCCCGGGCCGGGTGCTACGCTGCGGGCTGTCCGTCACATCTTCATTAGCATCTTCTTTGGGTTTTTTAAGCTGTTCGGCATCTTGTCCCTTCCTCTTAGACTTCAATGACGTGGATTCACGTGTCGTTACAACAGGAACAGGAGTCAACTTGACAATTAAGTTCTTTACCTTTGGTTGAGGGCGACCATGATCCTTTTCATTTGCCTTTGTGCCATCACTTGGGTCTGAACTGTTATTTTTGGAAAGCATGGTGGATTCCGCAAGACTCTCCACCATTTGGAAAAGTTCTTCAGGAACAGATGGAGAGACAGACATGATGTCCTGATCCAGCTCACCGGATGAAAGCATCTCTTCAGAATTTTCAGTTTTTGATGCAACTGTCTTTTCAGAGTTTTCAGTTTGGATGCTTTTCATTTGTGGTGTATTTGCCTTCAGATTGTTTTCCATGCTAGGCTCCTCAAGTTCTGCCTCTTCAAGTACTTCAAATCCAGCTTTTCCTGGTTCCTCAAGCATTTGCTCTTCTGAATCTTCAGGCTCAACAAATGGCATTTCTTCCGACGCCACGTCCTCATCCGAGGGCTGATCTTTTTGAGCAGGCAGTTTCTCGGGAATCTGATTTTCAGGAGGCTTCTCAGCTGACTTCTTAAAATACCCAGCGGGTCCACCCTCCTCTGGCACCTCAGAGTCCATTTGATGGTTGTCCGACTCTTCCGCTGAGTCTTCCTCATCAACCCTATTTGTGTGGTCTATACGTAGAGCAGCCACATTGATTGTGTTTTTTCTCGACGCATGCTGAGCCCCATCACCATTCTGTAACTCAATTTGCTTGAATTCAGGCTCCAGAGCTTCTTCCAAGGCACTGTGTGCCTTTTTCAAATCAGCAAGAACAGCCTTGAAGGCTTTTAAATGTCGATACCTGACAGACTTATCTTCCTCTTTCACACTGGCCTGCTGTATAAATTGGATGAAAGTGTGATTCAGTCCAGTTGTAGTTTCAATGAGCTTTTTTGCCTTCTTCAACGTCTCTTTTGGCACCTGAAGATTTTTGTAAGAAAAAGTCATGGTCCCTGAGCCTTCCGCGTGTTCCTTACCATTCACAACTGCTTTATGTTCTTTAACGGCTTTGCTCTTCAATGTGCTCCTTTCGCTGTCGTCCTGTTTATGTGTTTTTTTCTGTTTCAGCTTCTCGCTGACATGTTTTTCAATAATAGAGTGACACTTGGAGACCAGATCCTGAAGAGGCTCTGCTTGGCAGACATAGCAGTTCCACTTGGAGCCTTCATCTGTTATGGCTGACAGCTCCTTTCGACCGAGGTTACGAAGGATGCACTTTTTGCAGAAAGCGTTACTGCAGTAGTCACAGCAGATGAGATTGCCACCTTCAGCACACCACCTAGAGAAGAAAACCCCAGAAAGGACAAGTTATAAAAGAGGACATTTTTATGGTGACATAAGAAAACTGTACATTCTGGAGAATGGAGTGCACAGGAATATAAGTCGCACCAACTTAATGCATGGAGAAAAAAAAAATTGTTAAGCCACGGGCGCAGTGATGCCGTTTACACTGTAGAACGGTGATTTCAGCGTGCCCATCTTAAAAATGCACAAGGATCACTTCTAAACTAGTTTTGAAAACACGCTCCGGCATCGAGACTGACTCATGAGACAAACTTGTCAATGTTCTAAACTTGAATCATGAACTCCCCACATCTTTTATTTACATGAAAGCGCTCAAAATGCGCTGTTTTCGCCCATGTGTCTGACGTTACGACACCACAGCTGGTCTTGGCTGCTGCTTCTCGTCTCCTGTCCCCCAGGCAATCGGCTCTGGTGGCTGAAAACAGCGCCTTAAGGTAAATAAAACACCTGTGATTTCATTGGCTTGACGTGACGAGGCTCAATATTGTGGCAGCATGACGCCCTTTAGTCTGTCAATGTCAGTCTGTTTAATCCATATATTAGCACGTAACTATATAAGCCACTGGGTTTAGACCACAAGAAAAAAGTAGTGTCTTGCAGTTCAAACTTTACGGTACATGAACATGAAACATCTTCACTAGAGCTGGTTATCGATTGAACTTGTTTACACTTTGGATAGGCATATTTCAGTCACTTATAACATTTTGTATAAAATAATAACATTTCACTTACATAACTGAATCTGGTGCTTTCTGAATCAATACCAGGTCATGCAGAGGAAAATCGATTCAGATAACTATTTGAAACCATTTTAAAACCCATTTTCAGATTAAAACAATTCCATCTATTAGACCTTCCAGAGCAATAAAACAACCAACCATATTAAGGGGATTGAGCACTGTATGACAAAGGGCCTTTTGTTGTATGCCGGGGTTCTAAACCTCTTACCTGCACTGCTCATCCATCCCATCAGAGTCCCGACTGATGTCGTCACTCGTGTAATACTCGTAGCACGACTGTAAAAAGGGCAGAAAAGTGTGCACAAACATATCATTTAACACAGTGGAACATAGCTGGAACATTTTTTAAAAATGTCAGAGCAGCAGAGACAATTATACCTTACAGATGAGGACTTTGAGAACTGGATGCTGGTGCACAGAGCTCCGGCGAAACTGATTCACTTGTTTTCCACAGGCTGTGCAAGTTACCTTTTTCTGCATGCTGTCATCTACAGACATGGACATTAAAATATGATCTTTTACCACACGATATTCACTTTTAAGTTTCATTATAATGGGTGCCAACTTCTGTAAATCATCTTATTCTTGAGATTCATACTGCACATGGTTGGTTTGAAAAAAAAAAAAATCATGAAATGAACAGAAAACTTCCACACACGCCAAGTTGATTTCATGACTCGTGTCAGCATTTAACAAAGTCTTTAACATCAAGTTTGATGTTGGCCAGATTCGTGACCAATGTCCATGGGAGCACAATGTGAACATTTTTATTGGCTGGAAGGTGAAAGGTGTTTAATATTTCGGTGATAAAGAGAAACAGAGCTTTCAGTAGTCGTGCAAGTACATCAGAGAAAACCAAATCACCTGTAGGTTTGGACTTGAAATCCACTCTGAGCTTCATGGCCCCTTTATTTTCTTTCCCAGATGGTCTCATCACCAACGTACCTTAGGGCGGAGAGCAATTTGATTTACATGGATCTTCACTTAAGTCGCTGGTGAATAAAAATGTATATATATATATATATATATATATATATATATATATATATATATATATAAAATATATGGTTATACTTTTGGATACACTGCCGGTATTGCTGTCGGAGGTGGCGCCGTCATTCTCACTTTCGGCAGAGCTATCATTATGGCCAGAGGGCTTGGCTGTAGATGTGAGCTTCCTGAAACACACCAAGTCTGATATTAGAATGCAACAAACGACTTCATTCAAAAGATCATTTATCAGGAATAGACTGAAGAGAACATCAACAATTAAATGCTGATTGGATGGGCAACAACAAACAACAAATAAGTTTCATATATATATATATATATATATATATATATATATATAAATAAAGAGAGTGTAACTGCTGACCTCTTTTGTTGAGATGAGGAGGGCTTCATCCTGTCGGTCGAGCTACAAGGCTGAAGGAAAACAATGTGGACAGAACAGTTTTTCAAACAAATGAAAGAAAGACTGAGAATTGTGAAGATGTAAGTGCTTCTTGTTCTTACCTCCTCAGCGTTTGCCATTTGGTCGAAGTTTGATACACAGCAGTCTGGATAAACCTTACCTACAGGAAGAGGTTGAAATGTATGAACTCTAGGGTAATGTTTTTTAAGGTGTCAGCAACACAGAAAAAAATATTGGCATTACAGTAATTTAATAATTTACAGTCTGTGTCTCCTATGTGATAAAGTTAAATTTATTTTAGCTGACTAATTTACCCCTTTAGTTAGCAACTTATCGTAGACTAAATGATATGAAATTCAGTTTAAAATGACCTCTATTTCCTTGAAACTTTCTTTTGATTCAATTCAGTCTAGTCGGATGACTTGGACGACAGGTTGCAAACTGTGTTTTCCCCCACTAAGATTTTATCTTTGCCTTTTGGCTTCAGTCTGCTTTTCTGCTTTTGATCAGATCTTCACTGGAAGGAAACTCAGCTCTGCAAATGGAACACATGTTTGACAGCCATGACAAAATTAAAATGAAGAGAAATATTAATGTATGGTTTCATAAATATTAAACAACATATATCATAAACAGCAAAAAGGAGCAGAAATGCAAATGTAATTTGGAATTTTAGAATTTCTTTGGACTGAAGCAAACTACTTTCATCTGTACGGTGATTGTTATTGTGGCAATTCAAACAAATATTTGGGGGTAATTCAACAGCAGCTAGAGGTGTTCAGTTCGATAACACATTAGTTATGACAGTGAACTGCTGGTAATTACACTATAACAGAGTTCAGAAGTCCCATGTTTTCTTACAATGAAACTGCAGTTCACTCCATATGAAGTTCTACAAGGTGTTGTTGTTCGGAGCTTCCACATAAGTCGACAACATTGACGAGAGCAAGAGTCAGTTTTAAACAATCAATGAAGGTGAAAAACATGCAGCGTTTGCTGTCAATAAAGTCATGATACCATCTGTGGTATCGCCCTGAGTGGAATTCCAATTCATAACAATGACATTATCGTTCTACATACCGCGTATGAGAGAGAACGACATCAAATAAACGAATTAAATATGCGTTACATAATATTAATAAAACCGAGCAGCGCCACTCATTTAGCAGAGCTTCTTCGGCTCATGTGCATCTCCGAAGCAAGACATCAACGTTTATTTTTCCGGTCTGCGTCATGACGCGGTGCTCAGTGTGGCAACATATCTGGGCTGAACAGAGAGATCGCCCGTCTCCGGCAGGCCCCGCGACACACAGGGAAAATAACCGACGCATGGCTGTGCATTACCGGCGCCTCTGCATCATCACCTCTGTCTCCCCGTGATTTCACCGGCGCTTCACTTTGTTATGACCAGGGATGCCAGCGTTGGGGCCGCCGTCTGCGGCTGGATCCTGCGCTATGACACAGGACAAACACCGACATGTCCAGTGACCCGCAGGTGCTGGTGTCGGTGCTGCAGAACCGAACCGTGCCCTGTATAATTCACGAGCAGTTCAGGCCTCCAGTGCCTTTCTCACCTGGCGCCAACCTAGCATCTCACAGCCAGCAGGTTCATGTACATGCATTGCAGAGACTCGCTGCCTGAAGGACGTCAGTCCTGCACTGGCTTGTGCGATGGTCGGACGTGTCATTTCTGTGGCGAACATGAAAGTTAAAGCCTGCGCACGAACGTAGTTGGACGTTGCCGGCTGCGCAGCTACCAGCAGCAGCTAACCGCTACATAGCAGCAAGCATCAACGGCGGGGCGAACCTAAACAAACGGGATAAACAGAGTTCCTACCTGATTATCACAGGCGTCATCTTGTGACTCACAAATGTAGGGTTTGCTTTTGTTGAACTGTCAATGATTCAGAGTGGTGGGTGGCTTGAGTTGGGCTATTTCAGGCCAGAATAGAGGGATAACTCCGGTCAGTGCAGACAAAGCAGGGAGACCATCTTGCCGGATGACTCTGGACGCGGCAAAATGGCGCACGAGCCGAATTCCTTTGCGCGCCCTGATTGGCTGGCAGCTGAGGAGTGAGTCCGCGGGGAGTGTTACGACTCAGCAACATGATCGATCCGCGCCGAGGCTGCTGGCACTATTTTCACGCTTCCGCCTCCGAGCTCCGAGGAAATGGCCACCAGAGGTTTTTATTTGTGGTACTGTAGGTGATTCCCAACTCGGGTAAAATGCGAGCTTCGTGTGTTTAACTTTACGTCACAATCTATAATAATAATGATAATAATAATAATAATAATACATTTAAGCGAGCATTTGATGACTGTTTTAAATCAAATATATTAACCTTTTAAAATAGCTTATATTATGATTTTTATCTGATACTTATCTTCATTAAAAACATTAATTTTTAGTTTATTAAGACAAAATGCCAGTCACAAAATTCACATTATTCTAGCTGTCTGTCATGAATTGAAACCTTGGGAAAAAAAGTTAATTCAAGGTATTTTTGTTACTCACTACGCTATCTCCATGATGTCACCATTCTAAAAGGAGCAACCATTTCAAGATGATTTATCTTTCTCCAGAAATTAGAAAAAAAGAGCGTCAGATTTGAGTCACAACGTTTCCCGTACCCACCACAAATGAGTCGCGCTATCTTTTCCCAGATGTGGGATGGACGGTGTCAAAACACAGAACTTGAGCTTTCCGAAAGCTTCAAACTTAGAATTGGCTCTGATGGCCACAAAAGTCAGCCAGCCTTCTTCTCCGTCATGTTGTAACAAAGGCACAGCAGTATCACCTCCGACCCATGAAGCAATGACTCATGTTGCTCACAGACGACGCTCCCCAACAAACTGATGCTCTCACATCTTCCCATCAGAACCAGCTCTCACAGAGCTGTCCGAGCTGGTCTGCTCGATGGGTGCGGCCTTCCTT